>NW_024721520.1:0-17693 GCF_018991925.1 Homarus americanus | reverse complement strand
TATAGGCGACCCCCGGACAGTGGTGTAACTGCACTATCACTGTTTTTCCACTGCCGGATTGGCCTGTGTTCCCCGACCCCCAACGGACACACACAATCCCACCTACTGTGAGGTGTGCTCCACTGGAGGGGCTCTAGCACGAATACTTAAATATAAGCAGGTGCCTCGGCCAGGGTAAGTAAGGAAGGATTTCCGCAAGAGAGAAAGATCTCAAACCACGTCAGTACTGCCAATCAATAGCTGCCCTCCAGCAGGAGTGTGGGTCACTCACTCTACCCGTGGGGAGGGCTTACTAGCGTTGACAGTCCTGAACGCTCGTGAGGTAGTTCGGTGACAGTCGTGGTCGTTTCCAAAGGCGGAGACCCCCAAGGGGCGTTGCCCCCAAAAAGGTTTCTCGGAAGGCCAGTGATCGACAGAGAGGTCGAGTTGTAGTCAGGTCGTCAACAGTAGAAGAAGGGCTGGCTGCTCAGCAGTGAAGGGTCAGAAGAGAGGTCCGTTCACGGCGAAGGCTCAAAGGACATTTCTGATGAAAGCGGCCAGAACTGGACTCCAACGCCTGCTGTGTTAACTGGTGTGCAAAGATTATATAGCCTGGTAGGTGCGCGTGATCTAGGTATATGCTGATAACCACAAGGAAAGAAGATATATATATATATATATATATATATATATATATATATATATATATATATATATATATATATATATATATATATAGGTATATATATATATATATGAATAGATATATATATATATCTATATCTATATCTATATATATATATATATATATATATATATATATATATATATATATATATATATATATATATATATATATATATATATATTAGGGTGTGTCATAGGAGGAAGATCAGCTAAAACTAATGGCCCATCACTTTTTTGGTAGATTTTAGTGTATATAAACAGAAAATAATTTCAGTTTCAATATTTTGCAACTTTTTGCTAGGTAAATTTTAGCGTGAAATTTATCGACAATCTAACGTACAGCTGCATTAGTGCATTACAATTAAATAGTGAACATTGCTTTCTGACTTCATTCTTAACAACCCAACTAACAATATTTTTTTCTGTTTCAGATTCTGATGCATTTATAAGTTGATAATATTTGCGATGGCTGCTTGTGTCAGGACGAGGAACCAAAAATCCAGCCATCTCAGTCACTATCTTGGGTCTGGGAGAGCTCTGAAGTCGGAGTTGCTCTACGTTGAGAGAGATGCTTTGAGATACGGTGTTTTAATCAGGCAAATCAGTGAAAAGAACCAAAGAACTTACACAAACAAAGATATTGCCAGTGATATGACCAAAGCTGTCTTGGCACAGTACACTCTGGCTAACGCTCAGTTCAAGCCTCCAGTCATAACAAGTCAGAAGAAGATTAGTGAGAGACTGCTAGCCAGTTGGGAAAAGGCAAGAGATATCTCTCTTGGGAGAGGAAAACTTGTAGTTAAGGACAGCTTTGCCAAGCAACTGGACCAGTTATTTGACATAATTACTTGCAAGTGCCCAATTGTTCTCTGTCCTGAGTTTGGATGCGATCGTGACTGTAAATCCGAGGCCCACATCTCCTGTATTTGCAAGCGTAAACTGAAGCTTCCTGTGATCGAACTGGCATTTGTCAAAGCACAGAGAGAGAAGACTGGTAGTATAGGGGCTCTCATGATTTCTAGCCAAGATATTCCGGAGTCCAAGAGACAGGAGGCTGCCACAGAGAGACAGAAGAGGAGAAGAGTTGCCGAGGAAAAGAGACTTGAGAAGGCACAGGGTGAGGTAAAAATGGCCGATGATTGGAGTCAAGCTGATTCAGAGTTTAATGACTTCCCCATGGCTGATCCGAGTGCTGAACAGGAGAATGGTGACTTTGTCCCTAACCCAGAAAATAATGATCCCAAACCTTCCAGGCATAAGATTCGAAATAGGAAAGATATCCCGAGCAGAGCTCTGGCCAGCATGTGACACCACACTGGTCTCAGAGAAACTGCAGAGATAGCAACAGCTGCCTGGATTGACGGTGGTTTGATAACACCTGATGATGTTCACCTGGTGATAGATCATAACAAAGTAGCAGAGCTCAGGAGAAACTTGTCAGTAACCTAGGAAGAGGAGTTTGATAAGGATAAGAGAAAATGAAATCAATTGTTTGTTCTTTGATGGGAGAAGGGATGACACTAAAGTGTTCATGAAAGTTGGAGATTCTGACAAGTTGTTCCCTGCCATGGTGAAGGAGGAACACTACTCCTGCTGCAGTGAATCAGGAGGGAAGTATTTGTGGCATTTCACTCCAGAGAAAGATGACATCAGGAAACCAGCTGAGATAGTGGCAGATAACATTGTGAACTGGCTCAGAGAGAGGAACGTAGACCAGACCCTGCAGGCCATTGAGGGACAGAACTAACACGAAATCAATAGGTGGCAAGGGGGGGGTCATACAGTGGATAGAGCGGAAGATTGGGAGGAAGCTGGTCTGGATTGTTTGTGACCTCCACACCAACGAGTTGCCACTCAGACATCTGATCCAGGAGCTGGATGGCAAGATTCTTTCAAACAACAGATGGTCTGGTCCTCTTGGCAAGATGCTGGACTCTGCCACTGAGTTAGAAATAAATCCGAGCTTTGAAAAATTCACAGTTGGCCCTCCACTCGTTGAGCTTGCACATACTGTCATTGGGACGACCTGAGTACCGACCAGTACCATGGTTACATGATTTGCAGTGCCATCAAAACTGGGTCATGCCTTGATAGACTTGTTGGCCTTGCAGATAGGTCCAGTCTCACATTCTAGGTGGCCTACAACGGCCTTTCAGGTTCTGCAGAATTTGGGTTGCCCATCATAAACTGAAAGGGAACCAGCTTCACAACCTGAGACTTATTGTCCAATTCATCGTGAGTGTCTACTTGCCAAATTGGTTCAACACCAAGGTCAAGTCATCGTTCTCCGAAGGTCCGAGGCATGTTCTCTTCCAGCTTGAGCTCCTGAGGAGTCAACCAAGGAAGGTTGTTCAGATTGTGGAGCAGACTGTGAGGAGATCTTCCTGGTATGCTCATCCCGAGGCAGTTCTGCAGATAATGCTCTGCAGTAAGGATGAGGAGGAGAGAAGAGTGGCAGTCAAAAAGATCTTGGATATGAGACTTATGAGAGGATCTGGGCATGACGAATCAGTTGGTGACGATTCCTTCAGGGTCAGGAAGACTCCTGAAGTCAATCTAGGTGCCAAGACCCTCACTGATCTCATAGATCTGGATAACATCCAGGCTGGCTGTGAGCCCCCTCTTACCTGCAACCTCACCAATGTTCAAGTCAGAGCTTTCCTGGACAACCCCATGCATGTCCCTGCCTGGCCCTCGCACACCCAGAGTATAGAGCGTTGTGTACAGCAAGTGAGCGAGGCCAGCAGTCACGTGTACAGCCAGGAGAGGAGGGAAGGCTACATCCGAGCTCAGATGGTCAGTAGGGAGGTGATGAGTAGAAACAGAAGCAAGAAAGACATGTTCTCTATGGTGTGCAGCAACACCGGGTCGTAGTAGTAAAACCGGTTTTTGTATTTGATGATTTTGTTTTCTAAAGGAATATTAAATTTAATAAATGTGTCAAGATCATTCGTTTCACTATTCTGGATCATTTTCATCCTAATAAATTAACCTGATACATTTACTTTACTTTAAATAAGCTATTTAGTGGTGTTGGTAAAAGGGTGGAAATACTGAATTTTCATAAGATTTCAAGTTAAAATTTACCTAGCAAAAAATGAAAACTTTTCAAATCTGAAGATATCACATGATTCTGCACATAGAACTACATCATTAATACCATGGGCCGATTTTTCAAACTCAAAAAAAAAAAATTCGCCTCCGTATGACACACCCTAATATATATATATATGTAATATTCATAAATTTCAGAGTAATTTCAAATGCCCCGCCATTAGCGATACTGAGCGTTCAAGGTCGTCTGAGGGAAGAGAGCGCTCCCCGCACATAACGAGAGGGTGTGGAACTAGGGCTATATGATATTAAATGTAATTTGCCGAATTAATAATGATGCGATTCATGAAGTTAAGGGACTATTATTGAATTTGAAGTTATTATAGATCGTTTATCAGTCTGAATAATGTTACGGGTCTCCCAAGGAGTTATTAGTTAGACGAAAATATGTCACGTAGGCCTAAGCTAGCGCCTGGGAGAGACGCAGCGCTGGCTGGTAATCAGTCACGGGGAGCATTCAGACAAACAGGACGTCCCTGCGCGTCCGTCACAGAAATAGTCACGTGGCCTAGTCACCTGTGCTGGGCTATTGCAGTATAACAAGTAAGTCTCATTCAATCTCAGACAGGGTTTAGATAGGGCACTGATAAAGCAAAGTAGAGCTAACAGTGAGTTCATTTCAGGGTTTCCGTCAGAACCCACTTGACCGGAGTTGACCGGAGTTTGACTGCGAGAGATTGACTGCCGTTTGAGACTGCCGTTGATGATTGAGGGTGGCGATTGTCGCCATTGGACCTATCAGTGTAGGCCTGTCACTGTTTAGCGGGGTATCAAAGGATCTTTTGAGGGAATCTAGCCGTCTGGGTGCCCAGCTGACGACGGGACGATCGTTGGGTCAGCAGCTCTCCACTACCTCGGCTCACAACACCACATGTCTCGAGCAGCTTAGTGAAACCCTCTTGCTAACCGGAAGCTAAAGCTTCTCTCAACTGTACAAGGTCTGATTGGCTCACTCCCTTCGGCTTTATGGACGCACTGGGAGTACACTGAGGCTATCTGAGTAAATTAATGGTCACTCACTGAGACCATGAGTCTAGGACTCTAGGAGATACCTAGAGGAACATTTTATCTCCCTTATTACGGGTGTATGTTGAGTTGGGTGGAGCATGGTTCACGAGTATTGGTGGACCAAGTAACATATTAATAATAGTGAATATATTTGGGGGCAGTTAATACCATTTCTCAGTTACTGATATTATCTTGACGTGTGTAGTTTAATATTTCTTAAATAATTTTGATAGTATTGTTTTTTGAATGTTTGTGTCATTAAGTGGAACCAGAGTGATACTGTGATTTGATTCTTTTAATGCATCTAATTTTTCTTCATAATTCTGATCTCAGGTATAACCTTTGTTCCCCAGAGTAGTGGTTAAGTTAGGTTAGGATGTGTGCATCTATTGGGGTGATATAATTTTGTTGAGTGCCCTTAAGGCCTATTCATTGTAGGGTATTTAATTTCTTATTTTTTATTACCATTTCCTCAGTGACTGATTTTATTTTGTTGAAAGCCCTTAAGGCCTTGTATGTATATTATGTATGCTGGATTATATATTATGTATGTATATTATGTATGTGCTCCATTTATGTATTATTTATTCAGCCTAGCTAGCAGCGTGTGGCAATGTTATTACCATATCCCACATGCTTAATTAATGTGCCTGGCGACGTATGGAAGCTGCTAATGTATCACTTGCCATACGTCGTCTATAGCAGTTGACAAGGAGCCCAGCTGAGGAGAGCACTACTCCCCTTTGTGTACATACTCTTATCCAGTAAACCGAACCTACAAAACTATACAGGTGTTTGTGTTCTCTCCTGTATATAGAACTTATTATTCAGAACCTAACATGGCGCAGTGCGTAATCTTACTGGATAATTACGAGTGGTAGCAAGTTTGTGAAAGCCGGCTTATGGACTCCCGCCTTGTGTCAACCGCCGCCCGTCATCCCTCCTCGAAGAATTTCGCAACTTTGAGCAGTGTCAGTGACAGTGATTTTCTGTGAAGTGTTTAGTGCATTGTGTGTTTCGTGCCATTCATGTGTGACCTTGTTCTAAAAGGATTCCCAAGGTATACGGCACTTTCTGGGCATTTGTAAGGAGTAGAGTTCAGTGCACCCTTCTCTGACCGCGTCCTGAGGGTAACTGGCGACTGACTGCGAGTCGCCGCGCTTCTCCCTCCCCCCCCCCCTCACAGCGCCGCCTCCACCCCCCCTCACAGCTGGGGCGAGACGCTTTGCCTGCCCGGGACACACACACACACACACACATACATGTACTAACACTCGCTGACCGCGTGGCTTCATTATATATATTTTATATATATAATCTACTTATCTGTGTATTTAATTAATTTTTTTTGTCTGAAATCTTGTTGATACGACGGGCTGACCGGTCAACACTGATTTAAGACACAGTACACAGATGAAGTAGTTATGTCTCATGCCTTACGTAGCCGTGGAGCCAGCGCCTGGATGAGTCAAGCGGATGATAGTCCCCCAGAGATGGATGACCAGGCCGGCCACGACGCTCCAGCTCCCACAACATCGCGCAGTCCTTCACCTCAATATTCAGCGTTGTTTCCAGAGATAATTGCTTTACTGAAGTTTATGAGAGATGAGAGGCGCGAGGATGAAGCTCATAGACGTTTGGCGGATGAACACAGAAGGCAAGCAGAGGCAGAGAGAGACCACCAACGGAGATTGGAAGACAGTGCACGGTTTGAAGCCTTGATATCTCGCCTCACTGCTAACCAAGCCCCCGGCTCTAACACTGCCTCGGTACTGACTGGTTCAGATACCCCATCAATGCTTCCTTCACGCCCCCCAGCCCCACCTACAGCAGCAGCTCAAACACCGCCCATCTTGAAGCCTGATGTGAATTTCCAGACTTTTCGTGAATGGCGGCGACGGTGGACTGACTATTCTACAATGGTGGATCTCCAGAGTTTGTCACAGCCTAAACAACTCATCCAGCTGCGTATGTGCCTGTCCTTGGAAATTCAGCGTGTCTTGGAACATACGTTGCAGGTACCCCCAACCTCTTCGCTGTCTGTAGAGGATGTACTGGACGTTCTACAACGGCACATCAAAGGACAGCAGAATGAAGCTCTGCGCAGGAGGGAATTGTTTAGCTGCAGACAGATGGAGGGTGAGTCTTTTGACGCTTTTTATGTACGTCTTAAGGGAGCCTCGGAAGAGGTAGATATATGTTTAGGCCACCACCAGCAGTGTGAGGAGACCCAGTTGAAGCAGGTGATCTTGATGGGTGTTAAGGACGAGGAACTTGTCCAACGCCTCACCTCCCTCGACTCTTCCTCTTCTCTTCAGGATGTGTTGACGATATGTCGCTCCTATGAGGCCGCCAGGTGTGCCACCTCTGCCATCCGAGCTCCCCCTACAGCTGTACGCGCTGTGTCCCGGTACAAGAAGGACAAGAAGTCCGCTCCTACGCCTTCGCCCACCACGTCCACGCCCGGTTCATTTTGTAACAACTGTGGTAAGCAGCACGGAACACAGGTGTGTCCAGCTGCTCAGTCTACCTGCAACAGTTGTGACCGTAAGGGCCACTGGTCACTCACAGTACGGTGCCCAGCCAAACGCGTCCAGTGCAACGTGTGCGGTCGTTTGGGCCACTATGACAAGTGTTGCCCTTCCAACAAACCCAAGGGACAGCGTCAACGGAAGCTTCAGCGCCCTTCTACCAGAGAGGGCCGCCCACAGTCTTCCAATCAGAAGCATGACGACCCTGGACAACGCTCGAGCCATATTAGGAATGTGTGCTCCCCCCCGCGTCCCAGGACCAAAGTCCCCCAGTACATCAGTGTAATTGTGACCTACCGCAATGTGTCATCCCGTCTTCAGATGTTGCCCGACACCGGCGCTGATGCTACAGTCATCGGTCCCCAGCATTTGCAATGCTTGGGGCTCTCTCCAAGTGATCTAGGACAGCCCCCCAAGGATCTCCGCTTTATGGCAGATGATTCACAGATGACCCCGGCCCTGGGTTCACTCCAAGCACAAGTCACCTTTGGCAACAGGTCGTGTCAAGCCTGGATTGATGTGCATAACGGTGTCCCAACTCCTTTGCTGTCCTACAGACATTGTCAAGAGTTGGCCATCATCTCCCAGGACTTCCCCAAACCTATTCTTGAGGTAAAACACGCCAACAGGGTGCAAAAAGGGAGCAACAACGACCCTGCTGCCGCCCTACCCCTGCCTCTTGCCAGTGACACCTCTCCTTCGGATGCTCGGAAGTACTTCCTGAAGGAATTTAGCGACGTTCTGGTGACCAAGTCCGCTCTGGAATCCAAGCCTCTCAAGAAGATGGCAGGTCCCCCCATGAGGATCCACCTGAGGGACGACGCGAAGCCCTTCGCTATTTACACCCCTCGACTGGTTCCCCTGGCCTTCCGCGAGGCGGTCAAAAACGAGCTGGACTCCATGGTCGCCCAAGAAATTATTGCACCAACCGGCGATGACCTGTCTCCATGGTGTCACCCTATGGTTGTCGTCGCAAAACCTAGAGGTGGTGTTCGGATCACCACTGACCTCTCCAAGCTCAACAGCCAGGTGTCTCGTCCTGCGCACCCTTCTCCCACGCCCTTTGCAGCTATATGCAGTGTGAACCCGAAGGCGCGCTTCTTCACGACGATGGACGCCCTGTGTGGATACTGGCAGATAGAGCTTGCCGAAGAAGACCGACCACTCACAACTTTCATCACCCCGCTTGGACGTTACAGTTATTGCCGTGGCCCCATGGGATTCGCCGCTACAGGAGACGCTTTCTGTCTTCGAGGTGATATGGCTCTACAAGGTCTGGCAAACTGCGTGAAAGTGGTCGACGACATACTCGTGTACGACGAGGATTATATGGATCACCTCTGCCGTATCTACGAGGTACTCAACAGGTGCCGGAAGCACGGCATTACCCTAAATGCCGACAAGTTTGTTCTGGCCAGCTCTTCAGTTGACTTTTGTGGGTACACCCTCTCAGGGAATGGTATCGCAGATGACCCGGAAAAGGTCCGCGCCATCACGGATTTTCCCACCCCTGCTAACCTGACCGACTTGAGGTCCTTCATCGGTCTCGTCAACCAGTTAGCAGAGTTTTCGTCTGACATCTCCGCAGCTGCTCAACCACTTCGCTCCCTGATGAGCCCCAAGAGGACATTCCTGTGGACCCCCGACCACGACAAGGCCTTCCAGCAAGTGAAACAGGCCCTGTCTCGTCCACCTGTCCTCGCCACGTTTGACCCAGCCTTGCCAACAGTTCTGCAGACAGATGCCTCACGCTTGTATGGCGTGGAATACGCCCTACTGCAGGATCATGGTGGAGGGCAGTTCCGGCTCGTCCAGTGTGGCTCGCGTTTCCTCTCTGACACTGAGACGCGCTACGCCACTATTGAGTTGGAGCTGTTGGCTGTGGTTTGGGCGATGTCCAAGTGCAGGTTTTACCTCATAGGCCTGCAACACTTTCACCTAGTGACCGACCATCGCCCGCTTGTTCCGATCCTCAACCACTACACGCTAGACGCCGTTGAGAACCCTCGCCTCCAGCGTCTGAAAGAGAAGCTTTCGGCGTACATCCTCACAGCAGTGTGGCGTGCTGGTAAGGAGCTCTGCATCCCTGATGCCTTATCCCGCTCTCCTGTCAGCCGCCCTACTCCAGAAGACCATGTGCTCGACGCCGACCTCGCTCTTTCCGTCAGGACTGTGGTCACTCTCCATGCCGCCCAATCCCTTCGTTCGGACCTGTCACCAGATGACGACAAGGCAATGGAGGACCTTCGAACAGCGGCCCGAGATGACCCTTCCTACGTCCGACTTGTCGAGTGTGTGAGGAATGGATTTCCTAGCAACCGCTACGATCTTCACAACACCCTGCTCCCGTATTGGAAACTCCGCGATGAACTCTACTGCGACGGAGACCTTGTTTTGTACGGAGCACGTGTAGTTGTCCCTGCTGCATCACGTCCCCACGCCTTGGCTCGCCTTCACGACAGTCACCGTGGAGCTGAGGCCACCAAACGACGTGCACGACAGACTGTGTTCTGGCCCGGCATCAACTCAGACATCTCCGATGTTGTCCGTGCGTGTGAGCCCTGCCAAGTATTACAACCCAGCCAGCAGCAGGAACCCTTCATGAGTGACGATAACCCCACCCGCCCCTTTGAGTCTGTGTCGGCCGACTTTTTCTGTGTGTCAGGAAAGTCCTTCCTCGTTATCGTCGACCGTCTCTCTGGTTGGCCGGTTGTCATCAAGTGCGGTAATGACACGACGTCTGCCGCCACCATCAGCAAGTTCCGCCACTACTTCCGTGACGTGGGCGTTCCTGTGCGCCTGCGAACCGACGGAGGGCCCCAGTTCACAAGCCGGGACTTTGCTGTGTTCCTCGACCGATGGGGAGTCCGGCATGTGTTGTCATCGCCCCATTACCCGCAGTCCAACGGCCACGCTGAGGCTGCTGTCAAATCCTTGAAGCACCTCATCCTTAAGGTGGCCCCTTCTGGGAACATTGACTGCGAGGCCTTCGACCGGGGTCTTCTTGAACTCCGCAACACACCTAACTACACCGGACGCTCCCCTGCCCAGGTTTTGTATGGACGCCCCCTTCGTTCTTGTGTCCCTGCTCACCCTCAATCCTTTTCCAAGGAGTGGCAGGCCAAGACAGAGGATTGTGATCGCCGAGCCGCCGAACGTGTTCAGGACGTCGTCGCCCGCTACAACGACCACGCCCGTTTTCTCCCCAGGTTGAGTGTCGGCACCCAAGTCCGTGTTCAGGACCCGACCTCCCTACGTTGGGACAAAGTAGGCGTAGTTATGGGTCTCGGTAGGTCAAGGGACTACCAGGTGCGGTTACCCAGTGGTCGTGTGTGGTGGAGGAACCGCCGTTTTCTCCGCCCTGCAATTTCTGTTGCCCCGCCACTCAGTGTTGAGTCCTACACCCTTCAGTGATGAAGTCTCGACGCTCAGAACGGGATCCAGAAGAGGTGTCCGCTCAAGACTCCCTTGCTATGAGCGTATAGGGGGAAGGGAGGTGTATGTATATTATGTATGCTGGATTATGTATTATGTATGTATATTATGTATGTGCTCCATTTATATTTATTCAGCCTAGCTAGCAGCGTGTGGCAATGCTATTACCATATCCCACATGCTTAATTAATGTGCCTGGCGACGTATGGAAGCTGCTAATGTATCACTTGCCATACGTCGTCTATGGTAGTTGACCCGGACCTTAGCTAGGGAGCAGTGCTACCCACCTCTGTGTACATACTCTTATCCAGTAAACCGAACCTACAAAACTATACAGGTGTTTGTGTTCTCTCCTGTATATAGAACTTATTACCCAGAACACCTAACACCTGGGAGTGACGGAGGACTACCTGGGAGTTTCAGAGGTGTACTTGGGGGTGTCAGAGGTGTACCTGGGAGTGTCACCGGTATACCTGGGAGTGTCTGAGGTGTACCTGGGAGTTTCAGTGGTGTGCCTAGGAGTGTCAGAGGTGCACTTGGGAGTGTGAGAGGTGCACCTTGGAGTGTCTGAGCTGTACCTGGGAGTGTCTGAGGTGTACCTGGCAGTGTCTGAGGTGTACCTGGCAGTATCTGAGGTGTAACTGGCAGTGTCAGCGGTGTACCTGGGAGTGTTAGAGGTGTATCAGGGAGTGACAAAGGAGTACCTAGAAGTGTCAGAGGTGTACCTGGGAGTGTCAGAGGTGTTCCTGGGAGTGTCAGGAGGTGTACCTGGGAGGTCTGAGGCACTTGGAGTATCGGAAGTGTACTGGGAGTATCGGAGGTGTACCTGGGATTGTCAGAGGTGTACCTGGCAATGTCAGAGGTGTACCTGGAGTCTCTGTAGAGAGAACCAGGAGTGTCAGAGGAGTACCTGGGAGTGTCAGAGGTACCTTGAGTATCGAAGGTACCTGGGAGTATCGAGGTGTACCTGGGATTGTCAGAGGTGTACCCGGCAATGTCAGGAGGAGTACCTGGGAGTGTCAGGAGGAGCACCAGGAGTGTCAGAGGTGAACACTTTAGGGAGGCCAGAGGTGTACCTGGGAGTGTCAGAGGTGTACCTAGGAGTATCGGAGGTTTACCTGGACGTGTCAGAGTTGTACCTGGGAGTGTCGGAGGCGGACCTGGGAGTGTCAGTGGTGTACCTGGGAGTATCAGAGGTGTACCTGGGAGTCTCAGAGGTGAACCAGGGAGTGTCAGAGGACTACCTGGGAGTGTCAGAGGTGTAACTTGGAGTATCGGAGGTGTACCTGGGAGTATCGGAGGTGTACCTGGGAGTGTCAGAAGTGTACCTAGGAGTATCAGAGGCACCTGGGGAGGCCAGAGGTACCTGGGAGGTCAGAGAGCACCTGGGGAGTGTCAGAGGAGTACTCAGGGAGTGTCAGGAGAATACCTAGGGAGTGTCAGGAGGTTTACCTGGGAGGCCAGAGGTGTACCTAGGAGTATCGGAGGTTTACCTGGGAGTGTCGGAGTTGTAGCTGGGAGTGTCGGAGGCGGACCTGGAAGTGTCAGAGGTGTACCTGGGAGCATCAGAGGTGTACCTGGGAGTGTCAGAGGTGTACCTTATGAAACAGATATACCAGGAGGTCAGGAAGCAATCCGGGAGTCTCTGGAAGGTGTACCTGGGAGTATCGGAGGTGTACCTGGGAATATCGGAGGTGTACCAGGGAATATCGGAGGTGTACCAGGGAGTGTCAGAGGTGTACCTGGACGTCTCAGAGGTGAACCAGGGAGTGTCAGAGGAGTTCCTGGGAGTGTCAGAGGTGTACTTTGGAGTATCGGAGGTGTACCTGGGAGTATCGGAGGTGTACCTGGGAGTGTCAGAGGTGTACCTGGGAGTATCAGAGGTGTACCTGGGAGTGTCAGAGGTGTACTTGGGAGTGTCAGGGGTGTAACTGGGAGTCTCGGAGGTGTAACTGGGAATGTCAGAGGTGTACCAGGGAGCGTCAGTCGAGTACCTGGGAGTCTCAAAGGTGTACCTGGGAGTATCAGAGTTGTACCTGGGAATATCGGAGGTGTACCTGGGAATATCGGAGGTGTACCTGGGAATGTCAGAGGTGTACCTGGGAGTGTCGGAGGTGTACCTGGGAGTGTCACAAGAGTACCTGGGATTGTCAGAGGTGTACCTGGCAGTGTCAGAGGTTTACCTGGGAGTGTCAGAGATGTACCTGGGAGTGTTAGAGGTGTATCTGGGAGTGTCGGACGTGTACCTGGGAGTGTCAGTGGAGTACCTGGGAGTGTCCAAGGTATTCCTGGGAGTATCAGAGCTATACCTGAGAGTGTCAGAGGTGTACCTGGGAGTGTCAGGGGTATAACTGGGAGTCTCGGAGGTGTAACTGGGAATGTCAGAGGTGAACCAGGGAGTGTCAGTGGAGGACCTGGGAGTCTCAAAGGTGTACCTGGGAGTATCAGAGGTATAACTGGGAATATCGGAGGTGTACCTGGCAGTGTCAGCGGTGCACCTGGGCGTGTTAGAGGTACCTGGGAGTGTCGGAGGTGTACCTGGCAGTGCTCCGAGGTGTACCTGGCAGTGTCTGAGGTGTACCTGGCAGCACGGGAGGCACTTGGGAGTGTCGGAGGTGTACCTGGGAGTATCAGAGGAGTACCTGGGAGTGTCAGAGGTGTACCTGGGAGTGTCAGGGGTGTAACTGGAAGTCTCGGAGGTGTAACTGGGAATGTCAGAGGTGTTCCAGGGAGTGTCAGTGGAGTACCTGGGAGTCTCAAAGGTGTACTTGGGAGTATCAGAGGTATAACTGGGAATATCGGAGGTGTACATGGGAATATCGGAGGTGTACCTGGGAGTGTCAGAGGTGTACCTGGGAGTGTCAGAGGTGTACCTGGGAGTGTCACAGGTACCTCGGATTGTCAGAGGTGTACCTGGCAGTGTCAGCGGTGCACCTGGGTGTGTTAGAAGTGTATCAGGGAGTATCAGAGGTGTACCTGGGAGTGTCTGAGGTGTACCTGGGAGTGTCAGAGGTGTACCTGGGAGTGTCAGAGGTGTACCTGGGAGAGTCATAGTGTACCTGGGAGTGTCAGAGATGTACCTGGGAGTGTCAGAGGTGTATCTGGGAGTGTCGGACGTGTACCTGGGAGTGTCAGAAGTGTACCAGGGAATGTAAGTGGAGTACCTGGGATTGTCAGAGGTGTACCTGGCAGTGTCAGAGGTGTACCTGGGAGTGTCAGAGGTGTGCCTAGGGTGTCAGAGGTGCACTTGGGAGTGTCAGAGGTGCACTTGGGAGTGTCAGAGGTGTACCTAGGAGTATCGGAGGTTTACCTGGGAGTGTCAGAGTTGTACCTGGGAGTATCGGAGGCGGACCTGGGAGTGTCAGAGGTGTTCCTGGGAGTATCAGAGGTGTACCTGGGAGTATCGGAGGTGTACCTGGAAATGTCAGAGGTATACCAGGGAGTGTCAGTGAAGTACCTGGGAGCCTCAAAGGTGTACCTGGGAGTATCGGAGGTGTACCTGATAGTCTCAGAGGTGATCTAGAGAGTCTCAGAGGAGTACCAGGGAGTGTCAGAGGTGTACCTGGGAGTATCAGAGGTGTACCTGGGAGTATTGGAGGTGTACCTGGGAGTGTCAGAGATGTACCTGGGAGTGTCAGAGGTGTACCTAGGAGTGTCAGAGGTGTGCCTGGGAGTGTTAGAGGTGCACTTGGGAGTGTCTGAGGTGTACCTGGCAGTGTCTGAGGTGTACCTGGCAGTATCGGAGGTGTACCTGGGAGTGTCAGAGGTGTACCTGGGAGTATCAGAGGAGTACCTGGGAGTGTCAGAGGTGTACCTGGGAGTGTCACAGGTACCTCGGATTGTCAGAGGTGTACCTGGCAGTGTCAGCGGTGCACCTGGGTGTGTTAGAGGTGTATCAGGGAGAGTCAGAGGTGTACCTGGGAATGTCAGAGGTGTACCTGCGAGTGTCAGAGGTGTACCTGGGAGTGTCAGAGGTGTACCTGGGAGCCAGTGTGTACCTGGGAGGTCAGGAGATGTACCTGGGAGTGTCAGAGGTGCATCTGGGAGTGTCGGACGTGCAATTGGGAGCTGTCAGAAGGCACCAGGAATGGGGTGAACCTGGGAGTGTCAGAGGTGTATCTGGCAGTGTCAGAGGTGTACCTGGGAATGTCAGAGGAGTACCAAGGAGTGTCAGAGGAATACCTAGGAGTGTCAGAGGTGTACCTGGGAGTGTCAGAGGTGTACCTAGGAGTATCGGAGGTTTACCTGGGAGTGTCAGAGGTGTACCTGGGAGTGTCGGAGGCGGACCTAGGAGTGTCAGAGGTGTACGTGGGAGTATCAGTGGTGTACCTGGGAGTATCGGAGGTGTACCTGAGAATGTCAGAGGCATACCAGGATGTCAGTGAAGTACCTGGGAGAGCCTCAAAGGTGTACCTGGGAGTATCGGGAGGTACCTGATAGTTCCAGAGGTGAACTAGAGTGTCAGAGGAGTACCTGGGAGTGTCAGAGGTGTACCTAGAGCATCGGAGGTGTACCTGGAGTATCGGAGGTGTACCTGGGAGTGTCAGAGGTGTACCTGGGAGTGTCAGAGGTGTACCTAGGAGTGTCAGAGATGTACCTGGGAGTGTCAATAGATGTATCTGGGAGTGTTGGACGTGTACCTAGGAGTGTCAGAGGTGTTCCAGGGAATGTCAGTGGAGTACCTGGGAGTGTCAGAGTTGTACCTGGGAGTGTCAGAGGTGTACCTGGGCGTTTCAGAGGTGTACTTGGGAGTGTCAGATGTGTACTTGGGATTGTCACCGGTGTAGCTGGGAGTGTCTGAGGTGTACCTGGGAGTGTCAGAGGTGTGCCTAGGGTGTCAGAGGTGCACTTGGGAGTGTCAGAGGTGCACTTGGGAGTGTCAGAGGTGTACCTAGGAGTATCGGAGGTTTACCTGGGAGTGTCAGAGTTGTACCTGGGAGTATCGGAGGCGGACCTGGGAGTGTCAGAGGTGTTCCTGGGAGTATCAGAGGTGTACCTGGGAGTATCGGAGGTACCTGAAATGTCAGAGGCATACCTCAGGGAGTGTCTGGGTGAAGTACCTGGGAGCCTCAAAGGTGTACCTACCTGGGAGTATCGGAGGTGTACCTGATAGTCTCAGAGGTGATCTAGAGAGTCTCAGAGGAGTACCTGGGAGTGTCAGAGGTGTACCTGGGGTATCGGAGGTGTACCTGGAATTATCAGGTGTACCTGGGAGTGTCAGAGATGTGTACCTGGGAGTGTCAGAAGTGCCTAGGAGTGTCCAGGGTGTGCTGGGGTGTCAGAGGGTGCACTTGGGAGTGTCTGAGGTGTACCTGGCAGTGTCTGAGGTGTACCTGGCAGTATCGGACGTGTTCCTGGGAGTGTCAGAGGTGTACCTGGGAGTATCAGAGGAGTACCTGGGAGTGTCAGAGGTGTACCTGGGAGTGTCAGGGGTGTAACTGGAAGTCTCGGAGGTGGAACTGGGAATGTCAGAGGTGTTCCAGGGACTGTCAGTGGAGTACCTGGGAGTCTCAAAGGTGTATCTGGGAGTATAAGAGGAATAACTGGGAATATCGGAGGTGTACCTGGGAATATCGGAGGTGTACCTGGGAGTGTCAGAGGTGTACCTGGGAGTGTCAGAGGTGTACCTGGGAGTGTCACAGGTACCTCGGATTGTCAGAGGTGTACCAGGCAGTGTCAGCGGTGCACCTGGGTGTGTGGGGTGTGTCAGGAGGTGGGGTGTGCCTGGGGAATGTCAGAGGTGTGCTGCAAGGTAAGAGGTGTACCTGGGGTATAGAGGTGTACCTGGGAGAGTCAGAGGTGTACCTGGGAGTGACAGAGATGTACATGGGAGTGTCAGAGGTGTATCTGGGAGTGTCGGACGTGTACCTGGGAGTGTCAGAAGTGTACCAGGGAATGTAAGTGGAGTACCTGGGATTGTCAGAGGAGTACCAAGGAGTGTCAGAGGAATACCTAGGAGTGTCAGAGGTGTTCCTGGGAGTGTCAGAGGTGTACCTAGGAGTATCGGAGGTTTACCTGGGAGTGTCAGGGTTGTACCTGGGAGTGTCGGAGGCGGACCTGGGAGTGTCAGAGGTGTTCCTGGGAGTATCAGAGGTGTACCTGGGAGTATCGGAGGTGTACCTGGGAATGTCAGCGGTATACCAGGGAGTGTCAGTGAAGTACCTGGGAGCCTCAAAGGTGTACCTGGGAGTATCGGAGGTGTACCTGGGAGTATCGGAGGTGTACCTGGGAGTGTCAGAGGTGTACCTGGGAGTGTCAGAGGTGTACCTAGGAGTGTCAGAGATGTACCTGGGAGTGTCACTAGGTGTATCTGGGAGTGTTGGACGTGTACCTAGGAGTGTCAGAGGTGTTCCAGGGAATGTCAGTGGAGTACCTGGGAGTGTCAGAGGTGTACCTGGGAGTGTCAGAGGTGTACCTGGGAGTATCGGAGGTGTACCTGGGAGTGTCAGAGGTGTACTTGGGAGTGTCAGATGTGTACCTGGGAGTGTCACCGGTGTAGCTGGGAGTGTCTGAGGTGTACCTGGGAGTGTCAGAGGTGTGCCTAGGAGTGTCAGAGGTGCACTTGGGAGTGTCAGAGGTGCACCTTGGAGTGTCTGAGGTGTACCTGGGAGTGTCTGAGGTGTACCTGGCAGTGTCTGAGGTGTACCTGGCAGTGTTTGATGTGTAACTGGCAGTGTCAGCGGTGTACCTGGGAGTGTCAGCGGTGCACCTGGGAGTGTTAGAGGTGTACCAGGGAGTGTCATAGGTGTACCTGGGAGTGTCAGAGGTGTACCTGGGAGAGTCAGAGGTGTTCCTGGGAGTGTCAGAAATGTACCTGGGAGTGTCAGAGGTGTATCTGGTAGTATCAGAGGTGTACCTGGGAGTATCGGAGGTGTACGTGGGAATGTCAGAGGTATACCAGGGAGTGTCAGTGAAGAACCTGGGAGTCTCAAAGGAGTA
>NW_024721519.1:0-11961 GCF_018991925.1 Homarus americanus | reverse complement strand
GGCCTTTGTTCTAATCGATCAGAGGACTTTGTTATACTCTATCAGGGGACTTTGTTATACTCGATCAGCGGACTTTGTTATTCTCGATCAGGGGATTTTGTTATACTCGTTCAGGGGACTTTGTTATACTTGATCAGGGGACTTTGTTATACTCGATGAGGGGCCTTTGTTATACTCGACAAGGGGACTTTGTTATACTCGATCAGCGGACTTTGTTATTCTCGATCTGGGGATTTTGTTATACTCATTCAGGGAATTTTGTTATACTTCTGGATTAGGGACCTTTGTTGGCACTCGATGAGGGGCCTCGTTAAACTCTGGATGAGGGCCTTTTGTTGTACCTGGACCAGGGGACTTTGTTGTACCCGGATGAGGGGCCTTTGTTAAACTCTCAAGGATATGGGGACTTCGGTTATACCTGGATCAGCGGACTTTTGTTACACTTGATCAGGGGACTTTGTTATACTCCGATGAGGGGCCTTGTTAAACTCGACCAGGGGCTTTGTTATACTCCGGATCATTGGCCTTGCTAAACCCGACTGTGGGCCCCGTTATGCCCGATCAGGGACTTGCTATACCTCGATCAGACTTTGTTATACTCGATCAGCGGACTTTGTTATACTCGATCAGGGACGTTGTTATACTCGACCAGGGGACTTTGTTATACTCGATCAGGGGCCTTTGTTAAACTCGATCAGGGGACTTTGTTGTACTCAATCAGGGGACTTTGTTATACTCGATGAGGGGCCTTTGTTATACTCGGCCAGGGGATTTTGTTATACCTGTTGAGGGGACTTTGTTATACTTGATCAGGGGACTTTGTTATACTCGATGAGGGGCCTTTGTTATACTCGACCAGGGGACTTTGTTATAATCGTTCAGGGGACTTTGTTTTACTCAAACAGGGAACTTTGTTATACTCGATAAGGGGACTTTGTTATACTCGACCAGGGGAGTTTGTTATACTCGACCAGGGGACTTTGTTATACTCGATCAGGGGCCTTTGTTAAACACGATCAGGGGACTTTGTTGTACTCAATCAGGGGACTTTGTTATACTCGATGAGGGGCCTTTGTTATACTCGGCCAGGGGATTTTGTTATAATCGTTCAGGGGACTTTATTATAATTGAACAGGGGACTTTGTTAAACTTGATGAGGGGCCTTTGTTATACTCGACCAGGGGACTTTGTTATATTCGTTCAGATGACTTTGTTATACTCGATCAGGGGACTTTGTTATACTCGATCAGGGGACTTTGTTATACTCGACCAGGGGAGCTTGATATACTCGGCCAGGGGACTTTGTTATACTCGATCAGGGGCCTTTGTTAAACTCCATTAGGGGCCTTTGTTATACTAAATGAGGGGCTTTTGTTATACTCGATCAGGGGACTTTGTTATACTCGATGAGCGGACTTTGTTATTCTCGATCATAGGACTTTGTTATACTCGTTCAGGGGACTTTGTAATACTTTATCAGGGGACTTTGTTACACTCGATGAGGGGCCTTTGTTAAACTCGATCAGGGGCCTTTGTTAAACTAGATCAGGGACTTTGTTGTACTCGATCAGGGGGCTTTGTTATACTCGATCAGGGAACTTTGTTATACTCGATCAGGGGCCTTTGTTATAATCGTTCAGGGGACTTCGTTATACTCGTTCAGGGAACTTTGTTATACTTGATCAGGGGAGTTTGTTATACTCGATGAGGGGGCTTTTTTGTACACGATGAGAGGGCTTTGTTATACTCGATCAGCGGACTTTGTTATACTCGATCAGGGACGTTGTTATACTCGATCACGGGCCTTTGTTAAACTCGATCAGGGGCCTTTGTGATACTCGATCAGGGACTTTGTTATACTCGATCAGTGGACTTTGGTATACTCGACCAGGTGAATTTGTTATACTCGACCAGGGGACTTTGTTATGCTCAATGAGGGGCCTTTGTTAAACTCGATGAGGGGCCTTTGTTATACTCGACCAAGGGTCTTTGTTATACTCGATCAGTGGCCTTTGTTAAACTCGATCAAGGGCCTTTGTCATAGTCGATCAGGGGACTTTGTTATACTCGATCAGGGGACTTTGTTATACTCGATCAGCGGACTATTTTATACTCGATCAGGGGACGTTGTTATACTCGATGAGGGGCCTTTGTTATACTCGATCAGGGGCCTTTGTTATACTCCATCAGGGGACTTTGTAATACTCGACCAGGGTTCTTTGTTATACTCGACCAGAGGAGTTTGTTATACTCGACCAGGGGACTTTGTTATACTCGATGAGGGGCCTTTGTTAAACTCGATGAGGGGCCTTTGTTATACTCGACAAGGGGTTTTTGTTATACTCAATGAGGGGCCTTTGTTAAACTCGATGAGGGGCCTTTGTTATACTCGATCAGGGGACTTTGTTATACTCGATCAGTGGCCTTTGTTAAATTCGATCAGGGGGCTTTGTTATAGTCGATTAGAACTTTATTTGCTCTGGATCAGGTGACTTTTGTTATACCTTTAGATCAGCGGACTTTGTTATACCTGGATGAGGGGCCTCGCGGCACGGACAGGGGACTTGTTATGCTCGATGAGGGGGCTGATATACACGATCAGGGGCTTTTGTTATACTTGATCAGGGCCTTGTTTTAACTGTTCATGGACTTTTTATACCGATCAGGGGACTTGTTATACTCCGATGAGGGGGGGCTGGTTAAACCTTGATGAGGGGCTGAGTTAAACCTGATGAGGGGCCTTTGTTATACTCGATAAGGGACTTTTGTTATACTCGATAAGGGCCTTTTGTTATACTCGATCAGGGATATTTGTTATACTCGATCAGGGGACTTTGTTATACTCGATCAGGGGACTTTGTTATACTCAAGGTTTAGGGGACTTTGTTATACTTGATCAGGGGACTTTGTTATGCTCGATGAGGGGGCTTTGTTATACACGATCAGGGGGCTTTGTTATACTTGATCAGGGGCCTTTGTTTTAATCGTTCACGGGACTTTTTTATACTCGATCAGGGGACTTTGTTATACTCGATGAGGGGGCTTTGTTAACCTCGATGAGGGACCTTTGTTATACTCGACCAGGTTACTTTGTTATACTCGATCAGGGGCCTTTGTTAAACTCGATCAGGGGCCTTTGTTATACTCGATCAGGGGATTTTGTTATTCTCGATCAGGGGACTTTGTTATACTCGTTCAGGGGACTTTGTTATACTTGATCAGAAGACTTTGTTATACTCGACCAGGGGACTTTGTTATAAACGTTCAGGGGACTTTGTTATACTCGATCAGGGGACATTGTTATACTCGATCAGGGGACTTTGTTATACTCGACCAGGGGAGTTTGTTATACTCGACCAGGGGACTTTGTTATAACCGGATCAGGGCCTTTGTTAAACCCGGATCAGGGGCCTTTGTTATACCCGGATCAGGACTTTGGTATACTCGATCAGTGGACTTTGTTATACTTGATCAGGGGGACTTTGTTATACTCGATGAGGGGCCTTTGTTATACTCAATCAGGGGACTTTGTTATACTCGATCAGCGGACTTTGTTATTCTCGATCTGGGGATTTTGTTATTCTCATTCAGGGGACTTTGTTATACTTGATTAGGGGCCTTTGTTATACTCGATGAGGGCCTTTGTTAAACTCGATGAGGGGCCTTTGTTATACTCGACCAGGGGACTTTCTTATACTCGATCAGGGGCCTTTGTTAAACTCGATATGGGGACTTTGTTATACTCGATCAGCGGAGTATGTTATACTTGATCAGGGGACTTTGTTATACTCGATGAGGGGCCTTTGTTAAACTCGACCAGGGGGCTTTGTTATACTCGATCATTGGCCTTTGTTAAACTCGATCAGGGGCCTTTGTTATACTCGATCAGGGGACTTTGTTATACTCAATCAGGGGACTTTGTTATACTCGATCAGCGGACTTTGTTATACTCGATCAGGGGACGTTGTTATACTCGATCAGGGGCCTTTGTTATACTCGATCAAGGGCCTTTGTTAAACTCGATATGGGGACTTTGTTGTACTCAATCAGGGGGCTTTGTTATACTCGATCAGGGACCTTTGTTATACTCGATCAGGGGACTTTGTTATACTCGTTGAGGGGACTTTGTTATACTTGATCAGGGAACTTTGTTATACTCGATGAGGGGCCTTTGTTATTCTCGACCAGGGGACTTTGTTATAATCGTTCAGGGTACTTTGTTATACACGATAAGGGGAATTTGTTATACTCGACCAGGGGAGTTTGTTATACTCGACCAGGGGACTTTGTTATACTCGATCAGGGGCCTTTGATAAAATCGATCAGGGGACTTTGTTGTACTCAATCAGGGGACTTTGTTATACTCGATGAGGGGCCTTTGTTATACTCTGCCAGGGGATTTTGTTATAATCGTTCAGGGGACTTTGTTATACTTGAACAGGGACTTTGTTAAACTCGATGAGGGGCCTTTTGTTATACTCGGACCAGGGACTGTTATATCTGTTCAGGGGACTTTGGTTATACCTGGATCAGGACCTTGTTATACCCGATCAGGGACTTTGTTATACCTTTGACCATTGGAGTTTGTTATACTCGATCAGGGGACTTTGTTATACTCGATCAGGGGCCTTTGTTAAACTCAATTTGGGTCCTTTGTTATACTCGATCAGGGGACTTTGTTATACTCGATCAGGGGACTTTGTTATACTCGATCAGAGGCCTTTCTTATACTTGATAAGGGGACTTTGTTATACTCGATCAGGAGACTTTGTTATACTCGATCAGGGGACTTTGTTATACTCGATGAGGGGGCTTTGTTATACTCGATCAGGTGACTTTGTTATACTCGATGAGGGGACTTTATTATACTCGATTAGGGTGCCATTTTTATACTCGATCAGGGGACTTTGTTATACTCGAATAGGGGACTTTGTTATAATCGTTTAGGCGACTTTGTTATACTCGATCAGGGGACTTTGTTATACTCGATCAGGGGACTTTGTTATACTCGACCAGGGGATTTTGTTAAAATCGATGAGGGGCCTTTGTTATACTCGACCAGGGGACTTTGTTATATTCGTTCAGGGGACTTTGTTATACCTGATCAGGGACTTTGTTATACCCGGATCAGGGACTTTGTTATACTTCCGGACCACTGGAGTTTCATATACTCGATCAGGGGACTTTTGTTATACTCGATCAGGGCCTTTGTTAAACTCGCACTACAGGGTCCTTGTTATACCGCCAGATCAGGGGACTTTGTTATACCCGGATCAGGGACTTTGTTATACTCCGATCAGAGCCTTTCTTATACTTGATAAGGGACTTGTTATACCTGATCAGGAGACTTTGTTGTTATACTCGGACCGTGACTCGTGTGTTATACCCGGATGAGGGGCTTTGTTATACTCCGGGATCAGGTGACTTTGTTATACTCCGATGAGGGACCTTATTATACCTTCCGGGATTAGGGAGTCATTTTATACTCGATCAGGGACTTTGTTATACTCGAATAGGGGACTTTGTTATAATCGTTTAGGCGACTTTGTTATACTCGATCAGGGGACTTTGTTATACTCGATCAGGGGACTTTGTTATACTCGACCAGGGGAGTTTGTTATAATCGATCAGGGGAATTTGTTATACTCGATCAGGGGACTTTGTTATACTTGCTCAGCGGACTTTGATATTCTCGATCATAGGACTTTGTTATACTCGTTCAGGGGACTTTGTAATACTTTATCATGGGACTTTGTTATACTCGATGAGGGGCCTTTGTTAAACTCGATGAGGGGCCTTTGTTATACTCGACCAGGGGACTTTGTTATACTCGATCAGGGGCCTTTGTTAAACTCGATCAGGGGACTTTTTTGTACTCGATCAGGGGGCTTTTTTATACTCGATCAGGGAACTTTGTTATACTCGATCAGGGGCCTTTGTTATAATCGTTCAAGGAACTTTGTTATACTCGTTCAGGGAACTTTGTTATACTTGATCAGGGGAGTTTGTTATGCTCGATGAGGGGGCTTTGTTATACACGATCAGGGGGCTTTGTTATACTTGATCCGGGGCCTTTGTTTTAATCGTTCAAGGGACTTTTTTATACTCGATCAGGGGACTTTGTTATACTCGATGAGGGGGCTTTGTTAAACTCGATGAGGGGCCTTTGTTATACTCGACCAGGGGACTTTGTTATACTCGATCAGAGGCCTTTGTTAAACTCGATCAGGGGCCTTTGTTATACTCGATCAGGGGATTTTGTTATTCTCGATCAGGGGACTTTGTTATACTCGTTCAGGGGACTTTGTTATACTTGATCAGAGGACTTTGTTATACTCGATGAGGGTCCTTTGTTATACTCGACCAGGGGACTTTGTTATACACGTTCAGGGGACTTTGTTATACTCGATCAGGGGACTTTGTTATACTCGATCAGGGGACTTTGTTATACTCGATGGACTATAGGGACTTTTGTTATACTCGACCAGGGGACTTTGTTATACTTGATCAGGGGCCTTTGTTAAACTCGATCAGGGGACTTTGTTGTGCTCAATCAGGGGACTTTGTTATACTCGATGAGGGGCCTTTGTTATACTCGGCCAGGGGATTTTGTTATAATCGTTCAGGGGACTTTGTTATAATTGAACAGGGGACTTTGTTAAGCTCGATGAGGGGCCTTTGTTATACTCGACCAGGGGACTTTGTTATATTCGTTCAAGGGACTTTGTTATACTCGATCAGGGGACTTTGTTATACTCGATCAGGGGACTTTGTTATACTCGACCAGGGGAGCTTGATATACTCGATCAGGGGACTTTGTTATACTCGATCAGGGGCCTTTGTTTAACTCCATTAGGGTCCTTTGTTATACTCGATGAGGGGCCTTCGTTATACTCGATCAGGGGACTTTGTTATACTCGCTCAGCGGACTTTGTTATTCTCGATCATAGGACTTTGTTATACTCGTTCAGGGGACTTTGTAATACTTTATCAGGGGACTTTGTTATACTCGATGAGGGGCCTTTGTTAAACTCGATGAGGGGCCTTAGTTATACTCGACCAGGGGACTTTGTTATACTCGATCAGGAGCCTTTGTTAAACTCGATCAGGGGACTTTGTTGTACTCGATCAGGGGGCTTTGTTATACTCGATCAGGGAACTTTGTTATACTCGATCAGGGGCCTTTGTTTTAATCGTTCAGGGGACTGTGTTATACTCGTTCAGGGAACTTTGTTATACTTGATTAGGGGAGTTTGTTATACTCGATGAGGGGGCTTTGTTATACACGATGAGAGGGCATTGTTATACTTGATCAGGGGCCTTTGTTATAATCGGTCAAGGGACTTTGTTATACTCGATCAGGGGACTTTGTTATGCTCGATCAGGGGACTTTGTTATACTCGACCAGGAGAGTTTGTTATACTCGATCAGGGGACTTTGTTATACTCGATCAGGGGCCTTTGTTAAACTCAATTAGTGGCCTTTGTTATACTCGATTAGAGGACTTTGTTATACTCGATCAGGGGACTTTGTTATACTCGATCAGAGGCCTTTCTTATACTTGATAAGGGAACTTTGTTATACTCGATCAGGAGACTTTGTTATTCTCGATCAGGGGACTTTGTTATACTCGATGAGGGTGCTTTGTTATACTCGATCAGGGGACTTTGTTATACTCGATGAGGGGACTTTATTATACTCGATTAGGGTGCCCTTTTTATACTCGATCAGGGGACTTTGTTATTCTCGAATAGGGGACTTTGTTATATTCGTTTAGGCGACTTTGTTATACTCGATCAGGGGACTTTGTTATACTCGATCAGGGGAATTTGTTATACTCGATCAGGGGAATTTGTTATACTCGATCAGGGGACTTTGTTATATTCGATGAGGGGACTTTGTTATTCTCGATCATGGGACTTTGTTATACTCGATGAGGGGCCTTTGTTATACTCGATCAGGGGAATTTGTTATACTCGACCAGGGGACTTTGTTATACTCGATCAGGGGCCTTTGTAAAACTCGATATGGGGACTTTGTTATACTCGATCAGGGGCCTTTGTTAAACTCGATATGGGGACTTTGTTATACTCGATCACCGGACTTTGTTATACTTTATCAGGGCCTTTATTATACTCGATGAGGGACCTTTGTTAAACTCGACCAGGGGGCTTTGTTATACTCGATCATTGGCCTTTGTTAAACTCGATCAGGGGCCTTTGTTATACTCGATCAGGGGACTTTGTTATACTCGATCAGGGGACTTTGTTATACTCGATCAGGGGACGTTGTTATACTCGATCAGGGGCCTTTGTTATACTCGATCAGGGGCCTTTGTTAAACTTGATATGGGGACTTTGTTGTACTCGATCAGGGGGCTTTGTTATACTCGATCAGGGACCTTTGTTATACTCGATCAGGGGACTTTGTTATACCCGTTGAGGGGACTTTGTTATACTCGACCAGGGGAGTTTGTTATACTCGACCAGGGGACTTTGCTATACTCGATGAGGGGCCTTTGTTAAACTCGATGAGGGGCCTTTGTTATACTCGACAAGGGGACTTTGTTATACTCAATGAGGGGCCTTTGTTAAACTCGATGAGGGGCCTTTGTTATACTCGATCAGGGGACTTTGTTATACTCTATCAGGGGAATTTGCTATACTCGATCAGGGGGCTTTGTTATAGTCGATTAGGGAACTTTGTTTTGCTCGATCAGGTGACTTTGTTATACTCGATCAGCGGACTTTGTTATACTGGATGAGGGGCCTTTGTTATACTTGATCAGGGGACTTTGTTATGCTCGATGAGGGGGCTTTGTTATACACGATCAGGGGGCTTTGTTATACTTGATCAGGGGCCTTTGTTTTAATCGTTCAAGGGACTTTTTATACTCGATCAGGGGACTTTGTTATACTCGATGAGGGGGCTTTGTTAAACTCGATGAGGGGGCTTTGTTAAACTCGATGAGGGGCCTTTGTTATACTCGATCAGGGGACATTGTTATACTCTATGAGGGGGCTTTGTTATACTCGATCAGGGGACTTTGTTATACGATCGGTGAGGGGACTTTGTTATACTCGATCAGGGGACTTTTTATACTCGATCAGCGGACTTTGTTATACTCTTTATCAGGGACTTTGGATCATTTGTTATACTCGATCAGCGGACTTTGTTATACTCGATCAGGGACGTTGTTATACTCGATCAGGGCCTTTGTTAAACTCGATCAGGGGCCTTTGTGATACTCGACCAGGGGACTTTGTTATACTCGATCAGGGGCCTTTGTTAAACTCGATGAGGGGACTTTGTTGTGCTCAATCAGGGACTTTGTTATACTCGATGAGGGGCCTTTGTTATACTCGGCCAGGGGATTTTGTTATTATCGTTCAGGGGACTTTGTTATAATTGAACAGGGGACTTTGTTAAACTCGATGAGGGGCCTTTATTATACTCGACCAGGGGACTTTGTTATATTCGTTCAGGGGACTTTGTTATACTCGATCAGGGGACTTTGTTATACTCGATCAGGGGACTTTGTTATACTCGACCATTGGAGCTTGATATACTCGACCAGGGGACTTTGTTATACTCGATCAGGGGCCTTTGTTAAATTCCATTAGGGGCCTTTGTTATACTAAATGAGGGGCCTTTGTTATACTCGATCAGGGGACTTTGTTATACTCGATGAGCGGACTTTGTTATTCTCGATCATAGGACTTTGTTATACTCGTTCAGGGGACTTTGTAATACTTTATCAGGGGACTTTGTTATACTCGATGAGGGGCCATTGTTAAACTCGATCAGGGGCCTTTGTTAAACTAAAACAGGGGACTTTGTTGTACTCGATCAGGGGGCTTTGTTATACTCGATCAGGGAACTTTGTTATACTCGATCAGGGGCCTTTGTTATAATCGTTCAGGGGACTTTGTTATACTCGTTCAGGGAACTTTGTTATACTCGATGAGGGACCTTCGTTATACTTGATCAGGGGACTTTGTTATACTCGCTCAGCGGACTTTGTTATTCTCGATCATAGGACTTTGTTATACTCGTTCAGGGGACTTTGTAATACTTTATCAGGGGACTTTGTTATACTCGATGAGGGGCCTTTGTTAAACTCGATGAGGGGCCTTTGTTATACTCGACCAGGGGACTTTGTTATACTCGATCAGGGGCCTTTGTTAAACTCGATCAGGGGACTTTGTTGTACTCGATCAGGGGGCTTTGTTATACTCGATCAGGGAACTTTGTTATACTCGATCAGGGGCCTTTGTTTTAATCGTTCAGGGGACTTTGTTATACTCGTTCAGGGAACTTTGTTATACTTGATCAGGGGAGTTTGTTATACTCGATGAGGGGGCTTTGTTATACACGATGAGAGGGCATTGTTATACTTGATCAGGGGCCTTTGTTATAATCGGTCAAGGGACTTTGTTATACTCGATCAGGGGACTTTGTTATGCTCGATCAGGGGACTTTGTTATACTCGACCAGGAGAGTTTGTTATACTCGATCAGGGGACTTTGTTATACTCGATCAGGGGCCTTTGTTAAACTCAATTAGTGGCCTTTGTTATACTCGATTAGGGGACTTTGTTATACTCGATCAGGGGACTTTGTTATACTCGATCAGAGGCCTTTCTTATACTTGATAAGGGAACTTTGTTATACTCGATCAGGAGACTTTGTTATTCTCGATCAGGGGACTTTGTTATACTCGATGAGGGTGCTTTGTTATACTCGATCAGGGGACTTTGTTATACTCGATGAGGGGACTTTATTATACTCGATTAGGGTGCCCTTTTTATACTCGATCAGGGGACTGTTATGCGAATAGGGACTTTGTTATATTCGTTAGAGCGACTGTTATACTTTCGATCAGGGCTTTGTTATACTTTCGATCAGAATTTGTTATATACTGATCAGGGGAATTTGTACCACTTTCGATCAGGGGACTTTGTTATATTCGATAGAGACTTTGTTATTCTCGATCATGGGACTTTGTTATACTCGATGAGGGGCCTTTGTTATACTCGATCAGGGGAATTTGTTATACTCGACCAGGGGACTTTGTTATACTCGATCAGGGGCCTTTGTAAAACTCGATATGGGGACTTTGTTATACTCGATCAGGGGCCTTTGTTAAACTCGATATGGGGACTTTGTTATACTCGATCACCGGACTTTGTTATACTTTATCAGGGCCTTTATTATACTCGATGAGGGACCTTTGTTAAACTCGACCAGGGGGCTTTGTTATACTCGATCATTGGCCTTTGTTAAACTCGATCAGGGGCCTTTGTTATACTCGATCAGGGGACTTTGTTATACTCGATCAGGGGACTTTGTTACCTATCCGGCGGACTTGTTATACTCGATCAAGGGGACAGCGTTATTATACTCGATCAAAGGGGCCTTTGTTATACTCCGATCAGGGGCCTTTGTTAAACAATGTAGGGGACTTTGTTGTACTCGATCCAGGGGGCTTGTTATACTCGATGGGGACCTTTGTTATACTCGATCAGGGACTTTGTTATACCCGTTGAGGACTTTGTTATACTCGACCAGGGGAGTTTGTTATACTCGACCAGGGGACTTTGTTATACTCGATGAGGGGCCTTTGTTAAACTCGATGAGGGGCCTTGTTATACTCGACAAGGGGAATTTGTTATACTCAATGAGGGGCCTTTCTTAAACTCGATGAGGGCCTTTGTTATACTCGATCAGGGGACTTTGTTATACTCTATCAGGGGACTTTGCTATACTCGATCAGGGGGCTTTGTTATAGTCGATTAGGGAACTTTGTTTTGCTCGATCAGGTGACTTTCTTATACTCGATCAGCGGACTTTGTTATACTCGATGAGGGGCCTTTGTTATACTTGATCAGGGGACTTTGTTATGCTCGATGAGGGGGCTTTGTTATACACGATCAGGGGGCTTTGTTATACTTGATCAGGG
>NW_024721518.1:0-1927 GCF_018991925.1 Homarus americanus | reverse complement strand
CAGCAGCAGCAGGTGTTGGTGGTGATCCTAGGCTGCAGCAGCAGGTGGTGATGGTGGACTGTGGGGGAGGTGATCCTGTAGGTGCAGCTGCAGAGTGGTGGTGGACTGTGGGGGAATTGATGTCCTAGGTGCAGCAGTAGGTGGTAGTGGACTGTGGGGGAGTTGATCCTATAGGTGCAGTGGCGGCAGGTGGTGATGGTGGACTGTGGGCGAGGTGATCCTGTAGGTGCAGCAGCAGCAGGTGGTGATGGTGGACTGTGGGGGAGTTGATCCCAGGCAGCAGCAGCAGTAGGTGGTGATGGTGGGACTGGGGAGTTGTTCCTGTGCAGCAGCAGCAGGTGGTGGTGGTGGAGTGTGGGGGAGGTGATCCTGTAGGTGCAGCAGCAGCAGCAGGTGGTGGTGGTGGACTGTGGGGTAGTTGATCCTGTAGGTGCAGTGGCAGCAGGGTGTGGTGGTGGACTGTGGGGGAGGTGATCCTGTAGGTGCAGCAGGAGCAGTAGCAGGTGGTGGCGGTGGTGGACTGCGGGGGAGTTGAAGCTGTAGGTGCAGCAGCAGCAGGTGGTGATGGTGGACTGTGGGGGAGGTGATCTTGTATGTGCAGCAGCAGTAGGTGGTGGTAGTGGACTGTGGGTGAGTTGATCCTGTATTTGCAATGGCATCAGGTGGTGATGGTGGACTGTGGGGGAGGTGATCCTGTAGGTGCAGCAGCATCAGCAGCAGTTGGTGGTAGTGGACGTTGGGGGAGGTGATCCTGTAGGTGCAGCAGCATCAGCAGTTGGTGGTTGTGGACGTTGGGGGAGGTGATCTTGTAGGTGCAGCAGCAGCAGCAGCAGCAACAACAACAACAGCAGCAGCAGCAGCAGCAGCAGCAGTAGCAGTAACAATAGCAGCAGCAGCAGGTAGTGGTAGTGGACTGTGGGGGAGGTGATCCTGTAGGTGCAGCAGCATCAGCAGTTGGTGGTAGTGGACGTTGGGGGAGGTGATGCTGTAGGTGCAGCAGCAGCCGCAGCAGCAACAACAGCAGCAGCAGCAGGTAGTGGTAGTGGACTGTGGGGGAGGTGATCCTGTAGGTGCAGCAGCATCAGGTGCATGGTGGACTTCAGGGTGACGGTGGCGGCCGCCGTGGGGGAGGATGTGGTACTGTAATCGTAATTCATCGTACATCCTTCACGGGACAATTAACGTCGCACTGGTGGTGGACTGTGGCGGGAGTTCATCCTGCAGCAGCAGCAGCAGGTGGTGGTGGTGGACTGTGGAGAGTTGATTCTGTGGCAGTGGCAGCAGGTGGTGATGGTGGACTGTGGGGAAGTTGATCCTGTAGCGTGCAGCAGCAACAACAATGCAACAACAGCAGCAGCAGCAAGCAGCGTTGCTGTTGCGGCGGCGGCCTGTGGGGAGTTTATCCTAGCTGCAGCATCAGCAGCAGGTGCTGGTGGACTGGTGAGGGAGGTGATCTGTAGTGTGCAGCAGCAACAACAACAGCAGCGGCAGCAGCAGCAGCAGCAGCAGCGCAGCAGCAGTTGGTGCGGTGGCGGCGGCCTGTGGGGAGTTGATCCTGTAGGTGCAGCAACAGCAGGTGGTGATGGTGGACTGGTGAGGAGGTGATCCTGTAGTGTGCAGCAGCAACAACAGCAGCAGCAGCAGCAGCAGCAGCAGCAGCAGCAGCAGTTGGTGGTGGCGGCGGCCTGTGGGGGAGTTTATCCTAGCTGCAGCATCAGCAGCAGGTGCTGGTGGACTGGTGGAGGAGGTGATCCTGTAGGCACAGTGGCAGCAGCAGGTGGTATTGGTGGATTGTGGGGGAGGTGATCCTGTGGGGGCAGCAGCAACAGCAGGTAGAGGTGGTGGACTGTGGGGCAGTTGATCCTGTAGGTGCAGTAGCAACAACAAGAGCAGCAGCAGCAGTTGTGGCGGCGGCCTGTGGAGTTGA
>NW_024721517.1:0-9801 GCF_018991925.1 Homarus americanus | reverse complement strand
TACATGTATTGTTTCGTAGTCTAAGAAGCTTCCTTTCTTGATACACCCTGCATGAAGAACTGACTCTGCCGTTGTGGATTATTTCAGGGTTCAAATTATTCCACTTTCACAAATGGCTGCCTGCTTTCTGGGGACGTATTGTGTCTCTGCTCTAGACGCTTGAGAATGCTTCACGTATTTTCATCGGTTATGTCAGAAATTGTTTTGGCCAATCACTTTGAAGTCACCTGATGTCACCAAGCCATTGTATTGCTAGCAGATTTACAGTGAGTAACATCCTGTATAAAACACATAAGCTGCATTTTTCAAAAGACCGTTAAAAATAATCGCTGTAAGAAAGCCTAAGTAGTTAACTGGTCTATCATCACATTCTTAGGTAGCAACAAGATCATTCAGTACGAAGCCAAACTTGTCACCACATTAGTGACTCAGGATGCTTAACTGTGCAAAGTGAATCCCAGTGTTGACCACTGCACTGGGGCCCTTGCCATTACATTAGCTGGAAGAAAACGATTAGCAAAGAAAATGCGTTGCTCATATTAGCACGCATACACTTGGTCGATCCTGAGCATTGCCTTAAAGGACCTTACGCTGCCTCTGGACAAGGTGTGAGGGCTTGCATGCGAGTGAAGGTATCCAGAGACGTCATGATGCGCTGTGAACAACAGTCTCATGGGGGAGAAACATCACCTAGAAGTACAGGGGTTTTTCTTTCAATTCTGTGTTGACAGACGTGTGATTATATCATCGTTACTCTACATCAGTTACATTAAAAGCTTTGTTTCCCTGGCTATCCGCTACCAGGTATTGTCAACTGTCTCTAAATTAATCTGTTCTCTTTGTTAAATCTTTCCTCTGCTCATTGTGATAAAAGAAGCAAATAAGAAACAACAAACGGTATTACGTAACAATTAGCAATGTCGAGGGGTAAAGCCATAAATGTTCGCTCATAAAAATTATCATTGGCAACAGGAATGCCGATTGTTATTACCGACCTCGAGTACCCTTCACAACTTTCACTCATGCATCTACTCACGCGGGAAGCGCTGGGCAGGATGCGCATTACGACAAGGTCGTTTAAATAGTCAAAAATATCGGTTTCAATCGCCACCCACCACAGGCCGGCCCAGGCTGGCCAGTGATATAAGGTGAGGATAGGCTTATATGGGATTTTGAGTTTGACAAAGAGGCCCTGCAAGCTTCATATGGTGGATAGTGATACAAGATACAGGTGAGGGCAAATAATCTGTCTGCCCGAACCAACTCCCCATCCTCTTGTGCCCAGCCATTTTTCTAGTAGTAATGTAAGTGTTAAAACTAATATTATTGATATTTTCATTACACTGTACCATCAAGGTAAAATTAAGATGTAATTTTTAATACAACGAGGTATTTGTCTGAAAGGGATTTGGGGTGTCAAATAGCTTCTATTGAATTAACAAATTAATCCTATGTTCTGTTGTTGTTCACTTTATTGCTTAATTTTCCTTTATGCACCAGCATGGGTTCAATTGACCACACGAATCGGGTAATTATCAGATATATATATATATATATATATATATATATATATATATATATATATATATATATATATATGAAAAGTATATATATATATACGAAAGAGCTAATATACCTGCACATATTAATATATGATTATACATGCAATGCCTATTGTAACTAACTAAGACACTGTGAGGCAGTGAGTTGATCAACAAATAGTTATAGACTGTGTTTAGTGAGTCCACAAAATTAAGCTTTGATGTATACAGCAGACTAAAAAACATTTAATTTTATCATTACAGAACAGAATATGGAGTTGGAGACTGAAATTGTACAGCTGGATTACGACAGGATTTATTTATGAGGATAAGCAGCAGTTCTAGGATAAAGAGATTGGAGTTTTAGGCATTTCCTCCTCTGACTAGCGGTGTCTTTATCAACTGTTTGTCTCTACATGTCTCATGTTTAGAAATTAAACATGTTAATGTAAATATTACAAACATTACCCAGTAATGATTCTGGGTGTGCATCACTCTGCTTTAATTTACAATCTGTAATATGTTGTTTTGTTTACAAGTTATCATTACCAAGGATTGGATTTAAATTATTGTGTTTTAAATTATTATAGGTATATTTTCTTTTTTCAGTTATATCCTTATTAATTTTATTTACATGCCGAGAGAAGGAGGTCATGGCTCTAGTCTAACACTAACTGAAGACAGCTTGGGTTATAGACTGTCCCATAGGTCTACTAGCCTAGAAGAAGCATATCCTGATCCTTGTTTTGTATGTCGCTGTGTTGGTGGTGGTGTTAATCTTTGAAGGTTCATCTGTCAGTGTCTTCTATTAGAAGCACTATTTCTGTTTTATCTCTGTAACGAAACGTATAAATTAAAATTGTTTGACTATTGTAGTTATGTATCTTATAAGGACTGTGCAAAACACATTTGATGAAAATAGTAGTGTCACAGTACCTAGGGACTAGTACTGAACTTTTCATAAACAAGTACTGCCCTTACTTACGATCAAACAATTTTATGGATCAGAGAGTAATGAAAGGGCTGTAAGTCCAATTTTGAGATTCAACTTGCCAGGTGAGGGTGACAGACAGGGGAGCAAGGGCAGCGTAGCTTTTTTGCTGTTGTTTAAGGATTTGTCATCTCTGTGTAGTATTTATCGTTATTTTTAGAAATATCAAACACTATTAACTTCCATCGTGTCTAGTAAATGTAAGAGCAGGTGTTGAAAAGCCAAGAAAGGTATACTATTACAGGAAACAAAAGATTAAGAAGAAAGTTGAAAGTGGTGTAGGGAGAAATGAATGTTGCGGCTATCCATGTAATCGTTTGACAGTTGGAATCAATAATCATGACAAAGCGAATCATGTCGAAGATCCATGTCCACGAAGTCCAATTAGCTATATAAGAAGATAAGATATTAGGAAATGAAAAACTGGTGTGTGGCTGGAAGATCGAATCAATGTTGGAACCCCATTATATATGTTAATTATGAAAGAGTTTATTTGGGGACACAAAGGCTGGGAAGATGGTGAAAGCGCTGCTAGTGTGGGATAATGCTTGAAGGGGTTCGCAAGACACTAGCTGAGATCATCTGTATGGACAACTGGAAACAGGTTTTTTTGTAATGTAATGAAACTATCTTTGAGGTAATGACAGAGAGTTTATAGTTTTCCAAAGAAGAGAAAAGATGCCATGGTTTATGTGTCTAGTCCATGGACCGACTCACTTTCTAGGAATGCATCCGGGGCTGCGCTGAAATTTTGTGTAACATGCAGAAAAATCCCAGAGCCCTTAAGAGCATTTTGCCCACAACCTGGGAAAGCCAACCATAAAGCCTGGGTTACAACTTTATGATTTTGAGGATTGGTTTTTAATTATTTTATAGTTGGTATTTTTTGTGTATAACTTGTAATTGTATTTATTTTTATTCATTTTATTGATTACTGTTATACAGGGTATTACTATTTTTGTTATTTATTTATTTTTTAGTATAAATTTTATTTATTTCCATATTTTATTAATAATTATTACTAAAGGTACACCATCGATTTTTCCAGCACTCTGGTTCCAAAGCCTTGCCGGATTATCCATTTTGCCAGACTAACGAGATCAGGTAATAATAATCTAACACACTTGACCACTAATTATATACACTCCCATGTCTCTAAACCATGATGCTAGAAACTTAAATTAAACAAATGTTAAATGTAAATTAAATGTGAAAAAGCGAGTAATTTGAGCAAATATTACTGTACACACTTTGTAGTTTCAAATGTTCTACACTAAAGAACCAAAATCTTTATTCTTATGCAAATTATCTACAAGATTCCAGTAATGCAAATATCTTGCTGTTTAGTCTGACACATTTTATAAAAAAAAATCTTTAGCTTAAAACTGCTTCACCCTGGCTGAGGGGAGGAGGGAAGTGCGCCCTTCAATTTTCGACTACAGAGGTAACGACCATCAGTTCCCGAAAATCGGTATCTGGAAGCATATATTTTCACCCCCAGACCCTGATGTGGGTCATGACCTGTAAAATAACACCTACCATTCAAATCCTCCTAGTTGAAGGTTCCCCGGCATCCACCTTTTTGATGATTATGTCCTCGTATGGCTTCCGGGGAATACCACCTTCCTGTCGAACCTATGACCACAGGAGTCATTTCATCCTTAAAAAAATTATCTGAAGTGAACATTCAGACAGGTGGTAAAGGCAACAGAAGGTGACAGGAAGTGATTGAGACATGAAGGACTAACCCTATAAAGCAATAAATAATTGCTGCTTCCTGGAGAGGTCACATGAAGAGTTGTGCCTCGCTTATACATGACTTCAGTTTTAAGAAGTGGAGGATGAGGGTAATGAAGAATCTTAGAGATGGGCAACCAACTTGACTTGATTTGGAGGAGACTTATAGGAGTTATTGTACACTAGAATTAACTCAATGAGGTTTTGTGGGAGCTGGAAGTGCAGAAAAGGAGGAGGATGTGACTGAAGAAGATGCTGAACCATCAGGTTTGCCACAAAGCAGAGGTGTTATGAAGGGGGTTACCAGCAGTGTTTAGATAGTTCATGAATGTTCTGCAGTTGTGCACGAAGGAGGTGTCAGTTATGCACAAATTTATGAAGAAAAAAGCTAATACACAAACATCTGGACAAAAGAGTTGAAAAGCAAGGTGATTCAGAACCAACATCAACATCAACAGATGGAATTGTTTTCAAGCCTAAATTCATCTGCCAGCTTCATCCTCCATCTGCTCCACCTCCTCCAATTAACTCAGCCAGCTTTACATCTAAGCAGCCCCAAATACATGGTTTTAGCCTACTTTTTCAAGAAGAAAACACTCTTTCACTTATTATTATGCATTTGCATGTCTACACTATGTGTGATTGCGGTATGTGGTTCTGGGTGATACTTAACATACAGTTAGTTAGGTTAGATCGAGTAATTTGACTGGGAAATAATCTGAACCTCATAGGGGGACTGCTCTTGTATGTACTGTACACTGAAGAAAGTTCGGTGTTTTCTTTCAGATTCAGTTTATCCCAAAAACTCCTTACACCAAACCGCTACTGCCAATTATTATTTGTATAGTGAGGTAATACTGCATGATTGTTTTACTTTTTAGTGCTTTACATTTAATTGCTACCAGAGTACAGTAATGTTCTAATAAATCAGTGTGCCTTCTGTATGTCTGGGTAGCTGCCTGCTAAAGACCACACAGTTATTACTTTCTTATTCAGCCCACTTTGCTTCTAGGTGTGTTTGGAAAATGTGATATAGGTGTGACTTCTCCTTCCTGAGCAGTCACCATGTACACCACAGAACAATGATAATTATATTTGAGTTGATAACTATAAATAAACTTTAATTTTCAGTTAATAATGTAGGTGTAATGCTGTCCCATCCCATGGAGTTTGAGCTTCATCTGGATAAAGACATCTGGAACCACATCAATGTTAATATGTTTGTGCCAATGACGGTTGATTCTTCCAGGAATGTTGTCAAGAGTAAAAGGAACATTAATGTAGCTTCAATGTTGACTACACCCCATCCTCTAATGGGGATATACTTGCTTCAAAGGTATATACTGTATCTTGAAGTTAATTTGATCACCTTTGTCTTCTCCCTTTGTTGAACTGCTCTATGAGGAGATTACCAAAGCTGAAGAGCCTTAGTGTGCCCCTCTCATTTGCTTTTACTCTAGGTATCTAGTACACAGGAATACCCTAGTTTCACAAAGGATGCATTCCTTAAAAGAGTCACCGAAATATTGCAGTTTTTCCATGAGAATCAATGTAATTAGGGTGATAATTCCCAGCAGGCAATTTTCACCACATATTTCTTCTTCATATACAGTAATTCTCCCCATTATCCGAGGCTATTTGGGGACCAGTCAAGTATGTATATTCGTAGTCACAGTACTGTACCAGTAAATGAGGAATAAATAAAATAAACTAATACAGTAGAATGTCAATTAAAGCGATTCAATTTTAAGATTATTGATTTAAAGCAACACCAGCAATATGACAATGTTTTCATTTAAAGTGAATCTTTCCATTTTGGAAATAATTCATGATCATATTTTAAAATTCGCCTCCTAATGTTTCTTTTTTGGGCACGCCACACTGTCCTAAGGGTAAAGCTGTACTGCATGTGCTCAAAATAATAGTACTAAATGATTACTAAAATTTTGTCTAGTGCAAACTATAGCATGATTATATTCAAATTAATCAATATCTTATAATAATTTAGCAATGTAAATAATTTCCGGTCACTTCTGACATTTAATAAAACATAAACAAAAACTCAATATAAAGGACATAAATAAACAAATAAATATTTCACCAGACCTTTGGCACAACTGTCACTGTCACCTCTCCTCCCCCATCGCCCCAGCCAGGGTTGGGTGGTTATAGTTTCCAGTTTATCTTATATAATATAACAAACTTAAGTTAGGAGAATATAATTTGTACTGCTAGAATCGTAAAAGACACCAAATAATTTGAATATAAATGTCATATTTTGTATAAGAGAAATTTTTAGCCCTTTGCAATACAATTAATTAAAACTAAAATTTGTATGTCTAATGTGAACTATAGCATGTGTATATTCAACTAATTCACTTATAAGAATTCCAGCAATGTTAATTATATTCTCCCAGGTCAGTTTAGTGACATTTTATAAGAGAAAACTTACTAGTCAAACTTAAGGACAGATAAATAAATAAACACTAGACCTTGCATCAACTGTCAAACATATCACTCATCTTCCCAGCCAGTAAACAGACCATTTTGCTTCCTAATTTTGAGGTGTTGATTTATGTTTTAACATAATACTACAAAAAAAAAAAAAAAATATTCTTGATGGGCTGAGGCATCTGGGTTGATCTAGTTTTAGTATTTTGTGTTTTCTCAAGTACCAACTAAATTATTCTGAAACAACACTGATTTAGCGAATGCTTAAAGCGACTTCTTCAACATAACTCGTGTTATATCGACGTTCTACTATAAATAAAAGAAAAGAAATACTACATTACCAGTTGGCAATAGTTTCACTATGTGGCGGAGACATTAATGATTGTGTGGTGACAAATTAAATTTTTTTAGAAAATTATGTACTGCATATCTATCCAAAATTACCAGTTGAATAAAAATAATGCAGCTCATAGATTCTGGTAGGGAGGCCGAGATCCCAACACCGCACCCCTCCCCTTCCTCCCTGCCCCACCGATCTGCCAACTAACTCTTGCAGAAGTAAGAAATGTTTATTCTCTATATTTTTGACCTTATGATGATCATTCCTTTTATTTTTCTTTCTTTTTACTTTTGAATGATTGGCATGTATCAGAATAAAAACAAAAATATAATTTTTTTTATATATTTTCCTATTACGAGTTGAAAAATAACAATAACACAGCTTGGCCTTTAGGGCATGTAGCCAGGACAGTCTAACTTGGCATATAACAGGTCCAACACACGCTCACTTCACACACGAACACATCCATTCCATTCATTTTTCTTATTTCATAACAACATACCATCTTCACTGATATTATTTTTTATAATTCACTTTACGAATAGTGGGGTATGCTTTGTGCATATGAGAAAGATAAGGAGGGCATGTCTCCAGATATCTGTTCATGCTCTATAATACTATAACGTCATGGGCAGTCACCCTTATCAATAAAAAATCTGCCACATGATGTAAGTCTAGAATTGTAGAGCATGGACTGAGGTATCTGTATACATAGAAAATGAATATTACAACCCATGGTGGGCTCACCTTGTCATGTGGAGCACCTCAGATCAAATATGGGTGAAAATATAAATTAGAATACCCCCCCATGGAGCTGCCTTATCAGGGGGGCTTAAGCAGCCCCGATGATTCAGTGAGCAGTACCAGAGGGGGGGGGCTGCTTGTCTCTTCCTTCCTGAGGGAGGGAAGGGTTTCCAAACTGGGTGGGTCACCGGGAGGCTCCAGACAAAATGGTTCCTATCCTGCTGTAGCTTTTTGAAGCAGACTGGCAACATCATCCCCAGCCCAGTCCAACGGGTCTGGAATGCTCTCCCATGTATCTTTCATGCGTGGTTTCCCATAGTGTTGGGAGACAGGAGTCCTGGAGGTTGAGCAGACGTCAGCACCTGGCGCATCTGCTAGTAACAACACTTCTTTGGTCCCCTATTCCAGCTAGATGGGTGGCTTGCTGAGCCCGATCAGTTAATCGGCTGGTCACAGTGTGGCTAGGATGGCTGATGGGGACTGGCACTCTTATGGTCTATGAGTTGCCGTTTTGGCCTCCTGTGGTGGTTGCCCACGATATTTCCCCACTACCCCACCGGTGCCAGGGTCTTTATCTTGCATTGCCTCCTTATTGGGATCTATGGTGGGTGAGGTGGAGGGGATAATGAAAATTTGGGTTTGTTTGGAAGAAACAAACTCAAATAACCAGCCAGATACTCCTCCAACAACCTGCACCCATCCCTGGACCTCCTCTGGATCATCAATTGCTACATTGCAACCCTATCAGATTGGGAAAAGTGGCTCTGGGTCATGACAAATACCCAGTGTAAGAGCTGCAGGAGGCCCACTGGCTCTAGCACCTCGACGTTTCTACACACGAAATCTTACCGGTGTGTTGCTGATATATTTTTGAAATATCTAGTGCTCTGTACTGTGGAGAGCAAGCTTGTAATGGACTTGGACATTTTATGTTCACAGGTCCATCATAACAATTTGTGGAGAACTAAAATATATCCACTGGCAAGATGGTAGCCTCCTAGTGGAGGTCTCTCGAGGAGTGTGTGACTCTGTACTGTCTGAGGTACTTGGTGCTCCAGTTTCCTGTACTCCACATGCCACCTTTAACCAGTGTCGAGGGTGGTATTCTCTTAGAGCTACTCCAATACTCAGAGGAAAACCTTCTGGAGGGATCTAAGACCAAAAGGTGGTGAAAGTGGACAGGTGCTACAAGAAAAATGGCCTTCTTAACTTCACCAACTCTGTTATTGACATTTGACCACTTGGAAGCAGCAACCTTTATCAAGGTTGCTGCTTCCATAAATCATATGTATGGCCATGTCAGCCGCACTTTGTGTGTAAGCTAGAGCAGGGTGTTTCTGCAGTATGTGTTGACTGTGGTAACGCCCCATGAAGGTCAGAAATGTCTGGGTCTGGTTTGCTGTTTCACTGTAGTGAGGCACACCCAGCCTCTTATAGTGAATATGACTGGTTCCAACTTGAGAAAGAGATACTAAATATCTGCACAAGCGACAAAGTGCGCTTTGCTAAAATTTGCAGAATATTGATAAAAAATTACTTACTATGCAACTCATCTGGTGGATGTTTTTCACTTGTGCAATTCCATTACAATAACACACATTAATAGTCAAGGAACCACAACATCTTATTTGAGACACACACTTGTTCCTGTACAAAGCATGACAGCAAGGATAGCATCCACCTTAAATAAAATATTCAATACTTATTGGTTTATATGTTCAGATAATACAGCTTTATTGAACTTGCTAAAAAATAAAGTTACAGTAATACCCAGCTTTATCGGTTTCACTTTCAGCGATTTCGCATTCGCTGTACCTCGCCAGAACGGACTTTTCACTTTTACGGTGCATCTACTCATATCTGGCGGAAGGGCGGGCAGGATCTACAAAGTTGCCCAGTCATCAAAACATCACCGAGTTCTTCACCGCCACCCCACAGCGGCCCAAGTCAGTGATAGTGAGGATATGGACTTATATGGAAATTGAGGGTTTGACCAA
>NW_024721516.1:12500-27188 GCF_018991925.1 Homarus americanus | reverse complement strand
ATTGCTAGGATGTTTGCTCTCTTGTGTAGCTGTTCATTATTGATGTGGTCTGTATATTTTATGATATATATAAATCTGAGGGCTATATTTTGTACTGTTTGTAACCTTTTAATGCTCGTTTTACTAAGAGTGTTCAATGGGATGGGTGGGTAGTTCATAATTGATTTGACAAGGGCTATACAAATCTTTCTTTTGTTATTAATGCTAAGGTTCTTAAAGCGTTTTATTTTTGATAATCTTATTCTTGCCTGTCGTTCTTTATCTTTTAAGTATGTTATATATCCTCTTTTTGTTAGTTTTAATCCAAGCATCCTACCTTCAGTGTCGTATGGGTATAGTTCCTGGTCGACTATTACTGGACTTGTTTTGATCTTGGCTATTGTTATTATCTTGAATTTGTTCTTATTTCTCCTGATTTTCCATTTTTTCTCAAAATCATTTATATTTTTTATCGCTCTTACAGTGTAGAGTGCCATAAATTGGGTTGATTTTCCTGGGTATGATACTATTTGAGTAATATCATCAGCAAACATTACATATTCGCTAAAGGGGGTAGGTTGAGGTGTGTCTGAGGTATAAATTGTATATAGTGTTGGAGAAAGGCATCCTCCTTGAGGTACTCCACTCTCAAGATTAAACATAGTTCCCATAAAGTTTCCAATTTGAATTTGTGCTCTCCTATCATCTAAATAGTTACACAATATTCTTAGCAAGTGTTCGTTAAGTCCCAATTTTAATATTTTATATTTTAAGTCTAAATGCCAAACTTTATCAAAAGCCTTAGGAACGTCCCTTAAAATTATATTGATCTGGTTCCCCTTGCTTTTTTCTATTGCAATTATTTCCGTTATTGTAGCTATTGCAGTTAGGGTATTTCTATTGGACATAAATCCATGTTGTCTATTGTTAGTTTTCCCCTGTTGTGTTAAAAAGGTTATAAGTCTTGAATTTAAATTTTTTTCCAATAGTTTCCCGGTAATTTCTAATAAAGATATTGGCCTGTAGTTTAATATTTCCTTATTGTCCTTACCCTCCTTAGGAATAAATATCATTTTAGCATATTTTAGTTTGTCTGGAAAGTAACCGGTTATTAAACATGCGTTATAAATGTTTAATAGTGTTTTTAAGATGTTTTCAGGTAGATTTATGATCATATTTCATGTAATACCTGTGAGACCGGGGGTCTTTTCCTTAAACTTCCTCAGACAGAGCATCGTTTCTCCCATGGATATTATTTGATTATTAGGTAGTAAGTTATAGTCTATATATTGCTTTGGGGTGATTCTATGTATGTGTCTTCCCATTTCGTCTTCTATCCTTTCTTCGTGCTCACTATCAAAATCTTCATTTTCCTCATCTGATATTTTAAAAACTTTTACCCATTCCCTTTTGAATGCTGACTCTTGTTCATTTTCCTCGTGCAGTTTTGTTCCATTTTGGTCTTTAATGTATGGTGTTTTTTGCTTGTTGTGCCCAATCATCTTGTTTATGGAAGTCCAAAATGTTTTGTGTCTTTAGTCATGTCAGCCGCCATTATAATATCATTCCATTTTTTATTGTTTGCTTCCTTACATGCGTCTCTTAATTTTATCTGTAGTGCTGTCTGCGTCGTATATAGCCATCTGTTACTGCCGTGTCTTTCCATATACCTGTTTATTTCATTGTAATGGTTTGGATTAATTTAACTTCTTCTGGTAGTCTGTTGTTGGGTAATGTTCTAAAGTGTGAAGTAGGAGTGTGTTTGGTTATAGATGTTTTTATTGCTGAGTGCAGTCTGTCCATTTCTGAGTCTATGTCTTCTGTTGTTTTCCGTTGTAGGTTAATCGAGTGGTGATTACTTAAGTCGTCTTTGAAGCTGTCCCAGTCTGTTTTACTCATTTTCAGTCTCATTTTTATTGGTATCTGTATGGAGCTTGTTGACAGTGCTAGTATAATTGGCAGATGGTCAATGCCTGTGAGAGGTTCTTGTTTTATATGGTAATTGAAAAAGGCTTTGTTGTTGGTAAGAATTTTGTCTGGTGTCGATTGTGTATTGTGATTTCTCCAGGTTGGAAAGTTAGGACCTAGATGATTGATTTTCCCTAGGTTTATTAATTGATTAAGGGCATTTCCCACGACGTTATTATTTGTATTGTCAAAAATCCTGTGTCTGGCGTTAAAGTCTCCTAAGATGTACATCGGATGACTATTGTTAGCCAATTTTAATAGGTCTTCTATAGGTAAGTAGGGTCGTCTCGGTGGCAGATAAGTAGTAGCAATAATTACGTCTCCTTGAGTTGTATTTATTTTTATTGCTAGAAATTCATCCTGGAAGTCATCGATTAGTTTAAATTTTAAGTTTCTTTTAACCGCTATAGCTACTCCGTCATTTTTCTCGCCCGATTTATTTCTTTGGTTTACATAATAGTTAAAGAGTTTTATGTTGTTGTTGTCTGTCTCACCGTGACTGTTTATTAGTATAATGTCAGGTTCCATTTCTTGATATATATTACTTAGGTTAATTCTCTCGGTCTTCCAGTTTCTTACGTTGTGTTGTATTATTCTTAAAGTTCTTACTGTTTGTCTGTTGTCCATTATTTCTTAGACTTGGATTGTGGCAGTTGGAGTGGAGACCTATCATCCTGTTTCCCGCTTCTGACTCTTCTAAACTCTGACGGGTCTACTATTTCAAAGTCATTGGTCGTAATCTTTAGTTTGTCCATAGTGATTAGTGTCCAGACGTAATCTTCACTGAGGGATTTTTCTTGATATGTCCACTTGTATATCCCTCCTTCACAGTTTTTTGCTATTGTCCCTCCTGTTGGTCTCGATGTTGGGATTCCATGTTTTGTTGTGGTGATAACTTTTAATCCAATATCTTCAGCAGATTCAGGTTGTATATTGTGATCAGTCTCCATCTGATCTTCTCTCCTCCTTATCCTTTGTCTTGTAGCCTGTCCTTTTATTATTTCTATCTTCTCTTTGTCACTTCTAGTCATTTGTCTGGGATCTCTATCAGTCGCTTGTGTTCCTTGTGTATCGGCTGTTGCTCCTTGCTCAAACCTTTGTTTGTCTAGCTGTAGTCTTTCTCTCAGTTCGCTTGAGTATGTTGCCTGAAATAGTTTTTCGGATTCTAGATTCTCTGGGAATATCATCTCTGGTAGGTTATTCACTTTAAACATTTTCCTTAACTCCTCATTGTATGATCCGGGTGCAATGATATTGTGCAGATGTGCATGGATCATACTAATCATTACCTTGTCATGTATTGATTCACTTTAGTTTAATATGGTGGATTCTGGTCTGTGAGCCTCTTGGACCGCTCTCTTGGCTATTTCGACGTATGTCGTATCTATAATGAGACAAATCTCACAAGAAGATTACATATAGGTAGAATATTGATAGTAAGAGAAATGTAAAGAGACGAAGACTTTGGTAGCGTGGCCGTGTTAGTTATTTGAACTGGACTTACATTTATCGTATCTTATACGTCAATACACATCTATTACGTTCTTAAGGACGACTTCTCAAACACCGCTTCGTTACAACTGTTTATTGATTACGACAATGACATGGACACATTAATAACACCTTCTATTGAAGTTACTAGGACATTATGTTTACGTTACTAGAACATCATATTACGTTACTAGACACTGATTCTCGGACACGAACATGAAATGAATACACTTCCCATGTAAGTAACTCATCCCATGGAAAGCTCTGACAAAAACTCACGTGACCTGGGGAAGGCCTATCAGGTGGTCCTGGGTTGTCTCTATGGGAGACTGCTTAGCTGGGCACCGGAGGGAAGTCGGGGAGGGAAGTCTTGCATGACTCTCCTCCCGTGAGCGGAACTGGGCTGTGGTGGACCTCCTCCTCCGATCCCTGTGTGTCTCTCTCTCTCACTCTTTCTCGCCGCTCCCCTGAGGGAGGGCTACGAGCGGGACTGGGGACGTAGTAGCTGGCCCTTCTTGGTTACAAGACACACTCTCTTGAGGGAGGACTAGGACGTCCTATATATTGGAAGGCCAGCCGTCAGGTTGAGCTGATCGAGGGGGGCGCCGAAGGGTCTCCTTACGTTTGCCCTCGCTAATGTAGGGTCAGGTTTGGACTTTTTCTGAGACTATAAGTTGTTGTATATTCTGGAGAAATCTTCAGATGAATGCTTGCCTGTTAACATCGTTGGTGGGGCCGTGTGACATGAGAGGCTCTGGTTGATTTGTGGCCCCTTGACTTGGGCTCGAGGGTTACATTTTACTTGCCTAATGTGAGGTTAGGTCTGGGCCTTGTCTGAGATGTACTGTAGTTGTGTATATTGGGAGAGAGTCGGCAGGTGCTTCTTACATGTTTGTTGGGGCCGTGTGGCATGAGAAGGGGAGCTAGTTGATTTGTAACTCCTTGAGTGGCCACAAGGGTTACCCTTACACTTGACCCCCCTAATGTCGGGTCAGGTCTGGACTGTTTCTGAGATGTAAGCTGTGGTCTGACAACCCATCACTACATATCCTTCTTGTCTTGTTCCTTTTTCTTTGTTTCTTGTTCCTTGTACTTTATCATGTGTTTTTTTATTGGGCATGCCATTGCTAACGTCCTGTGTCCTATGTATGCATTCCCGTTTCTCTTACAGTTGAGACAGCCAACATGTGTGTTCTTACATTCAGTGTAGGTATGGTCGTCGCCTGCACAATCTGAGCAGTACTTTTTCTCTTTTTCTGGACAGTCTCTCGTTGTGTGTTCTTCATATTTGTAACAGGAAAAGCAAGTTTGCAGACTGATGAATGTTTTCTTCTTTATTTGATGAGGTGTTACTGACATGTTAAATATTGAAAAGCCCTGTTGTAAAACTTTTTCAGCCATTGAAACTTCTTCGAAGGTAATCTTGAAATCATGAGTGTAGTCTTTTATCTTGATGGCTTCCTCGATCTTCATCCAACTGTTTTGGCGTTCCAGTTCATCTTTCAGATCTTCAGATGTCTTCCTCCCGATCTCTTGGTCGACTTGACGAACGAAAACTGATCTTTTTTCTTTGTGATTTGGTGGCATGACAACAACAAGTCCTTCATTGTAAAATACATCTCTGGCTTCCTTTGAAAGGATTTTGTCTGAGTCAAAGTCATCTTTACAGATTACTTTGAAACCTTCGTTGGTGCTAAATATTCTTGTTTGTGGGACTTGCAATTTGTTGTAAGTGATTTCTACCACTTTTCCTCTTCCAATAGAGTGTCCCATATCTCTATGTTTTATTCTAATGCTTGTAGTCATCTTCCTTGATTACAGCCCAATCCTACCTATAACACAGGGCTCCTGCCTGGGAGCAGTGACCCCGCCACCCCCCCCCCCTCTTGGACGGGCGTCGGGCTCGAAGGGTTCTGCGCCCAGGTTACCTGTGACTATAGTTATGTCTAAAAAGTTGCCACCTACCGGTGACCCCCGGACAAGGGGTGCCCTGCACTATCACAGGGTCCCTTGCCGGATCGACCGTATCGCTAAGTCCCGCCTCCCGTTCAAGGAACGGAGTGCATGAGGGGGATGAAAAAAGGAAAGAAGAGGACTTAGAGAGTAGAGACAGTCTACCTACCACGCCATGTTCGGTTAGCCAATCAGAGCACCGCAGTAAACGTGCATGTATCACGCCACCGTGGGGCACCACTGATTGGCCAATCCACGACGTAGACGCACGGGTAGTAGTCAAAATTTGGGGAGCCCAAATATATGTTTTTCAGAAGTTGGAATGTTTCGTACAATCTGAGATGGTAATTGCACCGTCGCTATGTTGGGTAAGTACAATCACTAGGATTGAGTGTCCTATCACAACAAAGTTGCAGACTGCTCAAACATACAGCAGAAGAGGCAAGTCTTCACAGCTCCAGGTCCAGCAGTCAGAGGTAGGTCACGGCCACGTGAGGTCTTATATAGCGGGGGTAGGTGTGGCTTGATAGTTGACCTCCGCTATGAAAGGCGGTGCTGGTTGCCGACCTAGACCACGAGGCCCAGGCTGGGGAATTCGAAGAGGGTCGGCTACTCAGCGACAAACGGCGTTTGTAGGGGAGGAATCCACTACACCACGACTGAGCCACGACTGGAGAAACTTACCAGCCAGATCCAGGCTCAAGACTCCCATTAGATGAGATTACCCAACTCTGATTTCCAGGTTGATTAGAGACATTTTCATTTTTAGTTAGTTTTTGTGGGATGTGACAAAACAATAGTATTTCATCTCGACATTGAAGTACATGTTTCGTTAAGATTAAGCCTTGTAGTGGATTTCTCCCCTACAAACGCTGTTTGTCGCTGAGTAGCCGACCCCACCAATTCCCCAGTGTATGCCTCGTGGTCTAGGTCAACCAGCGCCGCCATACATCACGGAGCGGGGGTCAACTACTAAGCCACGCCAACCCCGCTATTTAAGACCTGACCTCGTCGTGATCGCCTTTAAAGTATCTCGGGGTTGTTAATCCGGATCTTTATATAAAACGCCGTAATACACCCTTCCTCTTTAAAGTATCTCGGGGTTGTTAATCCGGTTCTTTATATTAATGCCGTAATACGCCCTTCCTCTTTCAAGTCTCTTATCCTTATCTAAGGATCTTCTCAGAAGAACATTAATCATAAGTGTAATTTCCCTAGGTATAACTTGGTTAGTTTCCGGGACTTTCTGGTTATCCACTGCCGTGATATTTTCTAGGGTAATCCACTTATCTTATCTTTTGACCATTAATTAATTTATCTAGGTTTTCTTAATGGCCACCTCAGGATTTGTTAAACTTGGTAGTCCTGGAGGAGTGGAAGAACAAGATACCATTTCACATCTTGAAGCATGTGGAGGAGCGTGGAGAGGTTAATTTAGGGCGTGCTGCTGAGCTGGCTGATGCGTACGCTTTGTTGGTGGAGTCACTGGGCAGTAGAGAACGTGGTACTTCCCGACATGTTAGGTCCTCCTCTGATGATAACCTTGGGAACGTGAGCGGTAGGTCGAAAGGTCCCACACCTACTCCCCCCGATGCAACCAAGCTTACTTGTTCTTATTGTAAAAACCCAGGCCATACGATCCAGACTTGTAAACACCCAAAGTGTCGAATTGCTAAAAGTAGTTCCCTGGATCCCAAATCCAAACCAATAGCAAACACCAATGTGGAAAGGCCCCATCAGGATCTCTTTTCTTCATTCACCTATGAGGGAAAAATTTCAATCATAGAGGGGTCTCGTTCTTTCCCTATTCGTATACTACGTGATACGGGCGCAGCACAATCTATCCTCCTGTTTAACGTCATTCCTGATATATCTACCGCATTTACTAATGAGAGTGTTCTAATTTCGGATCTCTCATCCCATTCTTCCTATCCTTTAGCTAAAGTGTACCTCCAATGTCCCTTGATTACTGGGGAAGTGCAAATAGCCATAAGGAAAGACCCAATGCCTGTGTGCGGCATTCATTTATTATTGGGTAATGACTTGGTAGGAGATCTAGTGGTTCCTAACATAAAGAGAGTCGACTCTCCCTTACCTGTCAACTCCACCACTGACCTTAAAGAAACTATTCCTCATCTTTTCCCATCTTGTGCTGTCACCCGGTCACAGTGTGCGAAGTGGGCCCTCTTCATCTGAAACCACCTCCAATATCTTACTACCCACAGACAATCTGTACAATAAGACCATTAGTAGGGATGAGCTCATTACAGCCCAACAATCTGATCCATCTTTGTTCAAACAGGTGATGAAAGACCCCAGTGTGGACCATTGTACATCTTCAGCTTACCACCCACCGTCCCAAGGTTGCTTGGAACGGTTCCATCAAAACTTTCAAGTCGATGCTAATAAACTATCTCCCCTCAACTATATAGTCCATAATCCTGATCGCAGAAAAGATTCACAACTTGTTCACATTAATCTCATGAAACTTTACCATTCCAGGCAGTCAGAGGAAGACATCCCAGAGGCTATAAGTCAACCTGTATTGCATACGGTTTTGTCAGGGCCGGAGCCGGAGACAGATGACATGGACCTATTGGAGAATTTAGGCTTCCCTCTACCTAAAGAAAACCCTGCTAACAGTCACATACTCAACAACTTGGATGAGTATTTTTCTGTTCTGAATCCATCTCAAGCAAAAGATCTCACTAAGTTATTATCAACATTTCCTAAAGTCACATCAGACCTCCCAGGGTTTTGCAATATACTTAAACATGATATTAAGCTAATCTCGGATGATGTACAACCCATTAGGCAATCAGCCTATCGACTAAATCCACAACAAAAAAAGAGATTATGAAAAAGGAGGTAGATTTTTTTGTTAAAACATAACTTAGCTGAGCCTAGTACCTCCCCCTGGGCTTCACCTTGCCTTCTCATTCCAAAACCCGATAGCAGTTTTCGTTTCTGTACCGATTATCGTAAAGTGAACCAGGTCACTGTCTCAGACTCCTACCCTTTACCTTTGATTGAAGATATAATAGACAGTATAGGCTGTGCAAAATTTATTACAACGGTGGACTTGTTGAAAGGATATTATCAAGTGGGACTCACGGATAGGGCAAAAATAATCTCAGCATTTATAACTCCATTTGGTCTTTTTCAATATTTGTTATATGCTATTTTTCTAATGTCTCGCCACACCTCCAGAGGGCCATCAACTTCCTAATTCAGGATTCCAGGGTGGGACGTTCGCCTACCGGATGACCCAGGTGGTGTCGGACAGCTGGGACGAACATCTGCAGTTTGAGATACTGTTTTGCACGACTGCAAGAGACTGATTCACCATAAACCTTAAGCAACCTGCTTTTTGGCCGGGCCTCAGTGGTCAATATATCGTTACATGGTATGGTGGAGACCCAAGGACGCAAACGTTAGAATTATCTTGTCCTTCCTCACTCCAAGGACGAGGAAACCCGCGCTTCCCTAGATGTGCGGCTACTACCGTCGGTTCTGCAGTAACTTTCTCCAGCTGCCGATCCTCTCACAGACCTTTACCAGTTCTGGCGGTCCCTTACATCTGGAACCAGAGGTGCGACCAGTCTTTCCACCGCCTCAAAGCCTTCCTTGCCTCCAAGCCTGTAGTCCACCCCCCTGACTACACCTTGCCCTTCCATCTGCAAATCGACGCTAGCTGTGTCGGAGTGGGGGCTGTGCTCCTACAACCCGACCCAACCACTGATGTCCTTCACCCTGTGGCATACTACTCCGCCAAGTTGAAAAACATCAGACCAACTACTCGACCATAGAGAAGGAGGCCCTGGCTCTGGTGTTGGCAATAAAGAAGTTTGAATGTTACCTCCAATCTCGCCCACAAACCACCCTAGTCTTCACCGACCATAACCTGCTCATGTTCATCCAAACCAACAAGACCTCCAACCAGTGAATCCTCCGCTGGGCTCTCCTCACCCAGCCCTATAATCTACAAGTCCGGCACATAAAGGGGGTGGACAACCTGATTGCGGACTCCTTATCCTGAGCTCCAGTGGAAATGCAGCAGCTACTCTCCAGACGCACCAGGTGATCACCTCCTTTGACCCCGCGCTACAGAGGTCTTTGGAGGGGGGATGTATTACGAACCCCTCCACCCACTACGAAGCACGTGCCATCTATTGTCCTGATCTACCTACCCAGCACCACGCAGCAACGCCATCTAGGGACGAGACACGAGTATGACTCTCGTCTTAGGCTACCACCTGGAGGTTTCCTCCTATCCTGGTTGTTGCGTCACCTCCACCTGGAGGAGAGAGCACTTGCCCTGGGAAGTGACCACAGATCATCTATCCTCTAAAACTCCACGTACGCAGTGACTACCTACCGTCTTCACAATACTCAGCCTTACCGTCAGCCATCTCAGCTCACTTGCTACTAGTATCTCTTTGTATTAATTTCCCACGTCCACTTGTCGAGATTGTTTTATGTTTATTAATATGTATATACCGTTAATGTTTAGGTTAAGTTTGCTATGGGTAATTTATAAGCCGAATATTTTATATGATTTATGGTACTTGATTATATACAACGAAAAACTGCATCCTTTGTCTACCCTTTATAGTCCGATTGTCTTTTGTTTTTATTGTTGTTACCTGTTGGGATCTGCAGACGTATAACTATATTCTAAATCCTCAACTCGTAAATAATAGCCATCTGTTACTGCCGTGTCTTTCCATATACCTGTTTATTTCATTGTAATAGGTCTGGATTAATTTAACTTCTTCTGGTAGTCTGTTGTTGGGTAATGTTCTAAAGTGTGAAGTAGGAGTGTGTTTGGTTATAGATGTTTTATTGCTGAGTGCAGTCTGTCCATTTCTGAGTCTATATCTTCTGTTGTTTTCCCTTGTAGGTTAATCGAGTGGTGATTACTTAAGTCGTCTTTGAAGCTGTCCCAGTCTGTTTTACTCATTTTCAGTCTCTTTTTTATTGGTATCTGTATGGGGCTTGTTGACAGTGTTAGTATAATTGGCAGATGGTCACTGCCTGTAAGAGGTCCCTGTATTATATGGTAATTGAAAAAGGCTTTGTTGTTGGTAAAATTTTGTCTGGTGTCGATTGTGTATTGTGATTTCTCCAGGTTGGAAAGTTAGGACCCAGATGATTGATTTTCCCTAAATTTATTAATTGATTAAGGGCGTTTCCCACGACGTTATTATTTGTATTGTCAAAAATCCTATGTCTGGCGTTAAAGTCTCCTAAGATGTACATCGGATGACTATTGTTAGCCAATTTTAATAGGCTCCTAGGTGTTAGTAGCAATAATTGCCCCTTGAGTTGTATTATTTTTATTGCTAGAAATTCATCCTGAAGTCATCAATTAGCTTAATTTAAGTTTCTTTTAATCCGCCATTTCCATCTGTATTATTTTTCGCCGATTTATTTCTTTTGGTTTACATAATAGTTAGCAAGAGTTTTATGTTGTTGTTTTCGTCTCAATCGTGACTGCTTATTAGTAATGTCAGGTCAATTTCATGATATATTACTTAGGTTAATTCTCTCTGTCTTCCAGTTTCTTACGTTGTGTTGTATTATTCTTAAAGTTCTTACTGTTTGTCTATTGTCCATTATTTCTTATACTTGGATTGTGGCAGTTGGAGTGGAGACCTATCATCCTGTTTCCCGCTTCTGACTCTTCTATACTCTGACGGGTCTACTATTTTAAAGTCTTTGGCCGTAATCTTTAGTTTGTCCGTAGTAATTAGTGACCAGACATAATCTTCACTTAGGGATTTTTCTTGATATGTCCACTTGTATATCCCTCCTTCACAGTTTTTTTACTATTGTCCCTCCTGTTGGTCTCGATGTTGGGATTCCATGTTTTGTTGTAGTGATAACTTTTAATCCAATTTCTTCAGCAGATTCAGGTTGTATATTGTGATCAGTTTCCATCTTATCTTCTCTCCTCCTACTCCTTTGTCTGTCCTTTTGTTATTTCTATCTTCTCTTTGTCACTTCTAGTCATTTGTCTGGGATCTCTATCAGTCGCTTGTGTTCCTTGTGTATCAGTTGTTGCTCCTTGCTCAAACCTTTGTTCGTCTTGATGTAGTCTTTCTTCAAAGTTCGCTTGGGTATATGTTGTCTTGAAATAGTTTTTTCGATTGTGATTCTTCTGAAATATCATCTTCGTAGGTTATTCATTCTAAACATTTTCTTAATTTCTCATTGTATGATCCGGGTAATGATATTGTGCAATGTGCATGGATCATACTAATCATTACCTTATCATGTATTACTCACTTAGGTTTAATACTGTGATTCTGGTCTATGAGCCCTGGACCGCCTTCTTTGCTATTTTCGACGCATGCTCGATCCTTCTGTCTGTTCCTTTTCCTTGTTTCTGTACTTTATCATCATGTGTTTTTTATCATGCCATTGCTAACGTCCTATGTCCTATGTATACATTCTGTTTCTCTTACAGTTGAGACAGCCAACATGTGTATTTTTCCTACATTCAGTGTAGGTATGGTCGTCGCCTGCACAATCTGAGCAGTACTTTTTTTCTTTTTCCGGACAGTCTCTCGTTGTGTGTTCTTCATATTTGTAGCAGGAGAAGCAAGTTTGCAGACTGATGAATGTCTCCTTCTTTATTTGATGTGGTGTGACTGACATGTTGAATATTAGAAAGCCCTGTTGTAAAACTTTCTCAGCCATTGACACTTCTTCAAACATGAGTATAGTCCTTATCTTAATGACTTCTTCAATCTTCATCCACCTATTTTGGCGTTCCAGTTCTTCTTTCAGGTCTTCCTCCCGATCTCTTGATCGACTTGACGAACAAAAACTGATCTTTTTGCTTTTTGTTCTGGTGGCATGACAACAATAAGGCCTTCATTGTAAAATATATCTCTTGCTTCTTTTGAAAGGATTTTATCTGAATCAAAGTCATCTTTACAGATTACTTTAAAACCTTCATTGGTGCTGAATATTCTAGTTAGTGGGACTTGCAGTTTGTTGTAAGTGATTTCTGCCACTTTTCCCTTCCAATAGAGTGTCCCTTATCTCTATGTTTTATTCTAATGCTAGTTGTCATCTTCTTGATTACATCTAATCCTACCTATAACACAGGGCTCCTGCCTGGGAGCAGTGACCCCGCCCCTCTTGGACGGGCGTCGGGCTCTTCTGTACCCAGGTTACCAGACTATAGTAATATCTAAAAGTTGCCACCTACCGTGACCCCTGGACAAGGGGTGCCCTGCACTATCACAGGTTCCCTTGCCGGATCGACCGTATCGCGAAGTCCCGCCTCCCGTTCAAAGAACGGAGTGCATGAGGGGGATGAAAAAAGGAAAGAAGAGGACTTAGAGAGTAGAAACAGCCTACCTACCACGCCACGTTCGGTCAGCCAATCAGAGCACCGCAGTAAACGTGCATGTATCACGCCACCGTGGGGCACCACTGATTGGCCAATCCAGGACGTAGACGCACGGGTAGTAGTCAAAATTTGGGTAGGCCAAATATTTGTTTTTTCCAAAGTTGGAATTTCCCGTACAATCTGTGATGGTAATTACACCGTCACTATGTTGAGTAAGTACAATCACTAGGATTGAGTGTCTTATCACAACAAAGTTGCAGACTCAAACATGCAGCAAAAGAATCAGGTCTTCGCAGCTCCGTGTCTATTTTTACTTAGGCTAGCATACCTAAGTTAAAGCAAACTCACCTTGCCAATACAAGAAGGAAGAGGATTTCTTATAGTCTAATAAACAATTCATCATGACCAATACAGTATCTAACACAGGGGTCAGGGCGCAGCCTGCTCTTTCTTCATTTGATTGCATTATCTCTGAGAATGATTGTAATTATCCAGGTAATTCCATTATCAGGTTAAGGAGGGGTTGTGTGTTCCATATCACCAGATTTATTAAAAACTCTCGTCAGGCTAAACAGTTTAGGCTGAATAGTGGTGGCTGCTTGGATTATTTCTTTGTCTCTTATTATTGACTTCGGGTGGCTAACCTCTATAGGAATTGAGGACACCAATAGACCTTATAAGGTTGGGTTAAACAGACACTTTTGCTAGCAATGGAGTTTCGCCATCGGGGAGCGTGACGAAACCTCCGGCGAAAATGAGTGGTTAGGTTAGGCGGCCCGGTAGTGGATGGTTGGTTGCTGTATTATTATTATTATTCTATAAAATTTAAGGTCCCACGATTGGAGCTTTACCGCGGTCCAGGCTAAACAGTTTAGCTGCTTAGTTATTTCACTGTCTCTTATTGACTTCGGGTGGCTAACCTCTATAAAATTGAGGACACCAATAGACTTTGTACTAAGGTTAGGTTAAACAGACACTTTTGCTGTAATGGAGGATTTCGCCATCGGGGAGCGTGACGAAACCTCCGGCGAAAGTAGTGGTTAGGTTAGGCGGCCCGGTAGTGGTTAGGTAGTTGCCTGTATTATTATTATTATTATATAAAATTTAAGGTTCCCCGTTAGACTTTACCACGGTCCCAGGCTAAACAGTTTAGGCTGCTTGGATTATTTCCTTGTCTTATTGACTTCCGGGTGGCTAACCTCTATAAAATTGAGGACACAATAGACTTTGTATAGGTTGGGTTAAACAGACACTTTTGCTGTAATGAAGTTTCGCCATCGGGGCGACAGTATCCGGCGAAAGTGGTTAGGTTAGGCGGCCCGGTAGTGGTTGGTTAGTTGCCTGTATTATTATTATTATATAAAATTTAAGGTCCCCGTTAGACTTTACCACGGTCAGGCTAAACAGTTTAGGCTGCTTGGATTATTTCCTTGTCTCTTATTGACTTCGGGTGGCTAACCTCTATAAAATTGAGGACACCAATAGACTTTGTACTAAGGTTAGGTTAAACAGACACTTTTGCTGTAATGGAGGATTTCGCCATCGGGGAGCGTGACGAAACCTCCGGCGAAAGTAGTGGTTAGGTTAGGCGGCCCGGTAGTGGTTGGTTAGTTACCTGTATTGTGTGTATTCTATAAAATTTAAGATTTAGTGGAACTTTACCACGGTCGGGCTAAACAGTTTAGAGGCTGCTTGGATTATTTCTTTGTCTCTTATTGACTTCGGGTGGCTAACCTCTATAAAATTGAGGACACCAATAGACTTTGTACTAAGGTTAGGTTAAACAGACACTTTGGCTGTAATGGAGGATTTCGCCATCGGGGAGCGTGACGAAACCTCCGGCGAAAGTAGTGGTTAGGTTAGGCGGCCCGGTAGTGGTTGGTTAGTTGCCTGTATTATTATTATTCTATAAAATTTAAGGTCCCCCGTTA
>NW_024721516.1:0-7500 GCF_018991925.1 Homarus americanus | reverse complement strand
ACTACGAGGTCGATCGTGGTCTCATCATCCTTAGGGGAACAAGTTCCCCAACCACGAAGCGGAAGACGCTCTGCCACCGACTTTCTTCACCACCGACATTACCAGGCAGGAAGGTTTGAGGGGCTTGTCGCGGGGGTACCAGCGGCCATGGCGCCGGCACTCCCACCCCTGACTCCGTTCCTTCTCATTGAGTGGTAAATAGCCAATAGGAAAAGTGTTCCAGCAGAACATCTCTCGCAGAGTCATATACACACACAGTTTTAATGCATATACGCTCGTGTTCCGCCCTTACTCAGCCGCACCTTTGCCGCTTAAACTTTGACCTCTTTCCCCGTTCCCGCATGCCACAGCAGTGGCACTTGTTTATCCGGAGAAAGAGAGCGAGAGTCGCAGTATTAATTGGCGTGAGCGGCCTTTCCGGCTGCAGAACTAGTGCTCTATCCCGGCGAGCGCCGTTATGAGGCGCAACACCGTCTTTAACGCGTTTAGAGAGAACTCCCCCTGCCTCCCTCCCAGTCATGAGATAGACGTGGACGCGTGGCGAACTCTCAAAGAGAACGCCCACACCGCGTCTGACCGTGGGAGAGGGTGGAGGAGCGCGTGAGGAAGAGCACGGCGTCACCCAAGCATTCTCATCTCTCTGCCTGCACCACTACATGGTAGACTGCGGGCCCAGGCGCACTCATCAATTTAGGTTCCACTGCAATGCATGCCAAGCACTCTTTTCGAGGTGATAGACGAAATTCCGGCGGGGCTTACTTAAAAGATATCCGACCCGGTTTCGTTTCCTCTTCGTGGGATGGGGTGCCTCTTAGAACATGTGCAGCATCAGCCATGAGCGGCCGACGGCCATTCGTGTCTCTGTGGACAGCAGGCAAAAGAGCGCCGCCTCCAGTTATTTGCGAGGGCGACAACTGTCGCTTTGTTGTGGTTGAATGTGGGTGCGCCAAGTCCATGGACTTGCTAGTGATAGGCTTGCTTGTTTTTAAGGGCACGCCTCGCGCAAGGCGCGGGCGATTAAACCCCAAGGCGGAAGCTCGGTTCGGGTTACCCTCGTGTGGGAGACAGTCAGCAGGCACGAACTTCGCGCTGACCGATGGATGTATATTTCCCGACCCTCTCGTAAGAGGTGGCGGCGATAAACTCATATGGCTGCCGCCGCCGCATCTTGATTCAACTTGTCGATGTATCTGGTATTCTTACTGATTCACATACCGACCGCAGTTTACAACAACGGTCTTCATCGACCCACGAGCCAGAGTCCCCGTTAAGAGTTGTGTATTTGCCATTTGGTCTTTTTGCGACTAACCATCACAGGTCGAGTCTCAATGAAAGGGTTTGACAGACATAGCCCAAGTTTGTGGTTTGGGTTTGGCCGGACGGCTTGTTGTTGTTTTTGACACTTGAATTTCACTCTTTTTGGGTCAAGAGGCTTATTCGCCGGTAGTAAGGAACGGACGGGCAGCCGTCCAAAGCCCCGTCCGTCCTCCTCCTCCGGTCTTCGCGCTCTCGCCCGAGTGTGGTCCACCTACAGCGCGGTGGTACCTATTTTTGGTGCGGGGGCCGGGATTGTCCTCTTTCGCTGCTGGAGTTGCCAGAGCAGAGCCCGAGACCGCCCAAATCAGGAGAGTAGTAGTAGTAGTTTTAAGAGCGCCCCGTTCTCTTTCTCTCTGTTAATGATCCTTCCGCAGGTTCACCTACGGAAACCTTGTTACGACTTTTACTTCCTCTAAATGATCAAGTTTGGACATCTTTCCGTCAGCTCGAGGCGACGACCCCAGAAAACCCTCGCGGGCAACGGGGCCGACAATCCAAGAGCCCCAGTCCGAAGGCCTCACTAAATCATTCAATCGGTAGTAGCGACGGGCGGTGTGTACAAAGGGCAGGGACGTAGTCAGCGCAAGCTGATGACTTGCACTTACTGGGAATTCCTCGTTCATGGGAAACAATTGCAAGCCCCAATCCCTATCAAGAAAGGCTTTGAACGGGTTACCCGCTCCTCTCGGAGGGGGAAAACTCGTTGATCCCTTCAGTGTAGCGCGCGTGCGGCCCAGAACATCTAAGGGCATCACAGACCTGTTATTGCTCAATCTCGTGCGGCTAGAATTGCCGCTTATCCCACTAAGAAGAAGTTGCGAACTGGACACCATTTTCTGGAGATCCGTCGACTACTTAGTAGGCCAGAGTCTCGTTCGTTATCGGAATTAACCAGACAAATCGCTCCACCAACTAAGAACGGCCATGCACCACCACCCACCGAATCGAGAAAGAGCTCTCAATCTGTCAATCCTTCCGGTGTCTGGGCCTGGTGAGGTTTCCCGTGTTGAGTCAAATTAAGCCGCAGGCTCCACTCCTGGTGGTGCCCTTCCGTCAATTCCTTTAAGTTTCAGCTTTGCAACCATACTTCCCCCGGAACCCAAAGACTTTGGTTTCCCGGAAGCTGCCCGCCGGGTCATGGGAATAACGCCGGCGGATCGCTAGTTGGCATCGTTTATGGTTAGAACTGGGGCGGTATCTGATCGCCTTCGAACCTCTAACTTTCGTTCCTTGGCAAATGCTTTTCGCAGTAGTTCGTCTTGCGACGTCCAAGAATTTCACCTCTAGCGTCGCAATACGAATGCCCCCGCCTGTTCCGATTAGTCATTACCTCTGGTTCCGAAAACCAACAAAATAGAACCGAGGTCCTATTCCATTATTCCATGCATCACCATTCGGGCCATTCAAATAGCCTGCTCTGAGCACTCTAATTTTTCAAAGTAAACTCTCCGCCACTCGGGACACTCGACAAAGAGCATCCCGTGCGAGCCGGCGGGCGCTGTTCGAGCGTGACAGTAAACACCGGGCGGTGCACCGTCAGTCCGAACTGAGATCCAACAGCTTTTAACCGCAACAACTTTAATATACGCTATTGGAGCTGGAATTACCGCGGCTGCTGGCACCAGACTTGCCCTCCAATGGATACTGGATTTAAAGTGTACTCATTCCGATTCGGAGGCCTCGGATGAGACTCACATCGTTATTTTTCGTCACTACCTCCCCGTGCCGGGAGTGGGTAATTTGCGTGCCTGCTGCCTTCCTTAGATGTGGTAGCCGTTTCTCAGGCTCCCTCTCCGGAATCGAACCCTGATTCCCCGTTACCTGTTATAGCCATTGTAGGCGCATAACCTACAATCGAAAGCTGATAAGGCAGACACTTGAAAGAAGCGGCGCCGGTGCGGAGACCGTGCGCTCAGCCCGAAGTTATTCAGATTCACCACAGGTGGGTTACGGACCGGGGCCCGACCAGTTTTGAACTAATTAAAGCGTTCTTCCCTTGCGGTCAGAGACCAATTGCATGTATTAGCTCTAGAATTGCCACAGTTATCCAAGTAAGTGGGTTTACAGATCCAATGAAACATAGCTGATTTAATGAGCCATTCGCGGTTTCGCCTTAAATCGGCTTGTACTTACACATGCATGGCTTAATCTTTGAGACAAGCATATGACTACTGGCAGGATCAACCAGGTAGCTGCTGCTGTTGGCGGCGCCTATCACGGCGGCCAAAATAGTGAGATTGAGAGAGAGGCAGAAGACATTGGGCGAGGGACCGCACGTTGGCCTTAGAGAAATAGCAAACCAGATGATCAGATCTAACTGCACCTTCTCTTGCTATCCTCGGCGCCGGCAGCGCCACCGTGTGTGCCAATCTCCTCCCTTATCCGCTCCTCCTTGCCCCAGCTCCAGCGAGGCAGCCGACATTGGGCGAGGGACCGCACGTTGGCGAATCTCCTCCCTTATCCGCTCCTCTTCTCTTTGCCCCAGCGAGGCAGAAGACATTGGGCGAGGGACCGCACGATGGCCTTAGAGAAATAGCAAACCAGATGATCAGATCAAACTGCACCTTCTCTCGCTATCCTCGGCGCCGGCAGCGCCACCGTGTGTGCCAATCTCCTCCCTTATCCTCTCCTCTTCTCTTTGCCCCAGCGAGGCAGCCGACATTGGGCGAGGGACCGCACGTTGGCCTTAGAGAAATAGCAAACCAGATGATCAGATCAAACTGCACCTTCTCTCGCTATCCTCGGCGCCGGCAGCGCCACCGTGTGTGCCAATCTCCTCCCTTATCCGCTCCTCTCCTCTTTACCCAGCTCCAGCGAGGCAGCCGACATTGGGCGAGGGACCGCACGTTGGCCAATCTCCTCCCTTATCCGCTCCTCTTCTCTTCTCTTTGCCCCAGCGCGGCATAAGACATTGGCCCATCTCCTCCTCTCTCTCTTTCTCTTACTGTTTGTGGGGACGTGGGCTCATGAGCGCCATCGTCGCCCAATATTGGTTAGGTTGTGTATTTCACGGGTGGGAACCGCCATCATCGTTGTTAGGTGATGGGGTAACCCAACGTGTGCTTTGACGAGTTTTGGCTGCTAAACTCTCTTTTTAGTATACTCGGCTCCCAGACTGCGCCCTGGTCGTGTTGAACCATGAGCGTTGTCTATGCACATTAAAGGTAGCCGTTTGCGCGTGGAATAGTGCAATGAATCTCGGTCAAGAGACGGTTGGGCGCTGCATTGAAGGCCGGCACAGACGCGAAGACGGGGTGATCAGCCAACGCAAGTCCGCTAAGTTGGGCAGACAGCAAGGCGAAGGGGAGCCCCGTTCCGGACTGAAAGGCCGCAGCATATGCTGTGACGAAACTAGTAGGGTGGCGACGTGTGCGCCGAGAGAGAGAGACGAGTAAATAATGTCCAAACGAAGCAGACCCGCGCGTACCTCGATAGAGCCGCAGCCTATCGTGTTTACAAGCCCGCCCACTGCCATTCCTCTGATCCAATGAGACTAAAATCTCTCTCTCTCTCCTTCTGCTCCAGCCATTGCAGGGCAGGAAGTTTACCGCAATTTTGGTTGTTGTTTTTGAATGCCGCGCTTTGCGCTTCTCGCAAGGCAGAGGCGCCGAAGCGCTCCGCGGGGGGGCGGAAGATATTTCACACCGAATATGTGTGTGAAGGCACCCTCTCCCCTTAATATAGTGAAATAGTGCAATCCAGCATACAAGGTCGGACGATAGGACATTCACCGTACCGCACCTCGAGAGTGGATGTTGGGTAAGGTTAAAACCGGACTGTTCGCAGACAGCCGAATAACCCGGTTCCGGACTAATTGGTGGATGCAACATCATGATGATGCTGCTGTCGCGGAAACCGCAGTGGCGACGTGAGAGAGTAATAATGTTCAATAGGGAGAGCGACCTGGCTAGTGTAATTGATAGATCGCGAGCCTACTCGCCATTAGCCCGCTCCACTGCCATTCCTCTGACCCAATGAGACTATTCTCTCTCTCGCTCTCCTTCTGCTCCAGCCATTGCAGGGCAGGGAGAGGAAATCGACGGCAATTTTGCTTGTTGTTTTTGAATGCCGCGTTTTGCTTCGCAGAGGCGCCGAAGCGCTCCGCTGGGGGGCGGAAGATATTTCACATCGAATATGTGTGTGAAGGCACCCTCTCCCCTTAATATAGTGAAATAGTGCAATCCAGCATACAAGAGCGGACGATAGGACAGTCACCGTACCGCACCTCGAGAGTGGAAGTTGTTTGATCGTTTGTTAGGCAAGGTTAAAACCTGACTGTTCGCGAACAGCCGAATAACCCGGTTCCGGACTTACAATAGACGCAACATCATGATGCTGCTGCTGTCGCGGAAACCGTGGTGGCGACGTGCGCGCCGAGAGAGTAATAATGTTCAATTGGGAGACAGACCTGGCTAGTGAAATTCATAGATCGCGCTCCACTGCCATTCCTCTGACCCCATGAGACTATTTTCTCTCTTTCTTCTTCTGCTGCTGCTGCTGCTCCAGCCATTGCAGGGCAGGAAGGGAAAGCGACGGCAACTTTGGTTGTTGTTTTTGAATGCCGCGCACCCGAGAGGCGCTGCTCCGCTGGGGCGGAAGATATTCCACACCGAATAGGTGTGTGAAGGCACCCTCCCCTTAATATAGTGAAATAGTGCAATCCAGCATACAAGAGCGGACGATAGGACAGTCACCGCATCGCACCTCGAGAGTGGAAGTTGTTTGATCGTTTGTTAGGCAAGGTTAAAACCCGACTGTTCGCGAACAGCCGAATAACCCGGTTCCGGACTTACAATAGACGCAACATCATGATGCTGCTGCTGTCGCGAAACCGTGGTGGCGACGTGTGCGCCGAGAGAGTAATAATGTTCAATTGGGAGACAGACCTGGCTAGTGAAATTATAGATCGCGCTCCACTGCCATTCCTCTGGCCCCATGAGACTATTTTCTCTCTCTCTTCTTCTGCTGCTGCTCCAGCCATTGCAGGGCAGGGAAGGGAAAGCGACGGCAATTTTGGTTGTTGTTTTTGAATGCCGCGCTTTGCTTCGCAGAGGCGCCGAAGCGCTCCGCTGGGGGGCGGAAGATATTTCACACCGAATATGTGTGCGAAGGCACCCTCTCCCCTTAATATAGTGAAATAGTGCAATCGAACATATAAGGGCGGACGTTTTCATCACCGTCTCCCACTCTGTGTGTGTGCAGATTCTCGGATCATTTTGTAAAGTATGCTCGACCCCCGATTGACTTTGACGGTCTCCCATTCGGGTGTGCAAGTTTCTGTAGTATGCTATTAAATCGACCCCCGATTGACTTTGACTGTCTCCCATTCGGGTGTGCAAGTTTCTGTAGTATGCTATCAAATCGACCCCCGATTGACTTTGACGGTCTCCCATTCGGGTGTGCAAGTTTCTGTAGTATGCTATTAAATCGACCCCCGATTGACTTTGACGGTCTCCCATTCGGGTGTGCAAGTTTCTGTAGTATGCTATTAAATCGACCCCCGATTGACTTTGACTGTCTCCCATTCGGGTGTGCAAGTTTCTGTAGTATGCTATTAAATCGACCCCCGATTAACTTTGACTGTCTCCCATTCGGGTGTGCAAGTTTCTGTAGTATGCTATCAAATCGACCCCCGATTGACTTTGACGGTCTCCCATTCGGGTGTGCAAGTTTCTGTAGTATGCTATTAAATCGTCCCCCGATTGACTTTGACGGTCTCCCATTCGGTGTGCAAGTTTCTGTAGTATGCTATTAAATCGACCCCCGATTGACTTTGACTGTCTCCCATTCGGGTGTGCAAGTTCTCTGTAGTATGCTATCAAATCGACCCCCGATTGACTTTGACGGTCTCCCATTCGGGTGTGCAAGTTCTCTGTAGTATGCTATCAAATCGACCCCCGATTCACTTTGACGGTCTCCCATGCGGGTGTGGAACTTCTCTGGTATGTTGTATAATATGACCGAGGTGCCCCTACCCTTTACTATAGTGAAATAGTGCCATCCAGTGTACAAGGGCGGACGCTTTCATCACCGTCTCCCACTCGGTGTGTGCACATTCTCGGATCATTTTGTATAGTATGCTATTAAATCGACCCTCGATTGACTCTGACGGTCTCCCATTCGGGTGTGCAAGTTTCTGTAGTATGCTATTAAATCGACCCCCGATTGACTTTGACTGGCTCC
>NW_024721515.1:0-16397 GCF_018991925.1 Homarus americanus | reverse complement strand
TACATGGAGTGTGTTTGTGCTTCATTTCTTGTTTGCAGCACGCCTATTTCATGTAAACAATTTATTTTATTTTATTTTATTTTATCTTAGTTATTTATTTATTTATTTATTTATTTATTGTTTATATCTTTATTTGTTACTAGCTCTTGTTTGTTGCACCCACCTCCCGAATTGATGACCTACTATACAATCGTGCCTGCACGAATGTTACCAACTTACCGTTAGGCGATTTGGGTAACCGAAATTAACGCTCTCCTACCACCAACCATTTCGATTGTCAAGAAAATTATCTTCAGAACAGTTCTTTGGCCCTGAGAAGGGCCGAGTTATAGATGTCTAGTAGGTTTTGTTGTGCTTTTTGTTTGTCCCCAAGGAAGAGGACTTAAGCACGCTCTCCGCGGATGCGCCGGGCCAGCTGGATGTCCTTGGGCATGATGGTAACGCGCTTGGCGTGAATGGCACACAGGTTGGTGTCCTCGAAAAGACCCACCAGGTAAGCCTCAGAGGCTTCCTGCAGAGCCATGACGGCAGACGACTGGAAGCGCAGGTCAGTCTTGAAATCCTGGGCGATCTCACGCACCAGGCGCTGGAAGGGCAGCTTTCTGATGAGTAGCTCTGTGCTCTTCTGGTAACGACGGATCTCACGAAGGGCGACGGTTCCGGGCCTGTAACGATGGGGCTTCTTGACACCACCGGTGGCTGGGGCGGACTTGCGAGCTGCCTTGGTGGCAAGCTGCTTCCGTGGAGCCTTGCCTCCAGTGGACTTGCGGGCAGTCTGTTTAGTACGGGCCATCTCGACGACAAAATAGTAAATACGGGCGGCCTGGCAGGCAGGTGCCGCATGCGTCATCCGCAAGCTACGCCCCACCTCCAAGAGGGAGGGACGGCCTTGGATGAACGATACTACCGCTGCGTCCACAGCACGCCACCTACTCCCACCAAACCGTGGGCGAAGCCATTGGAGCCAGGACCACCACAGAGAGCAGACACGCAGAGCGACGGGGAAGCCGGAGATCAAACGGACATAGCTGATTCGCTAGTTCTGGGACCTCTCCCTCCTTCCCACCAACCTTGGAAATCACAAGCACCTGACTCCATTCTCCAACTGACAATTCTGTTGATTCAATCGACACATTGAGCCTCTCCTACAGTATCGGACCTCCCTTAGGAACCCCGAATGCTGCTGAGGGGCTTGGTGTGAAGAAAGAGTCAGCAGTAAGTTTTCAGACCTTTTTCTACCACTCTAACCTTTATCTTCCGTGCCGTGAAAGGACCTATTCCCCTGTCAGTTGACGTACAGGGGAGTATTCATCTGGAAACGCCCTCTTTCCCCACACCTCGCTAGTGCGTGTTTGTGTGAAGGGCGGGGGGTCAGCACAGCCTGCCGATTCGCCTGGGGACCTCTGTGATAGTGCAGGGCCTCCCCTACGTGAGGGGCGCAGGAAATTAGGGACAATTTGTTAGGGGAGATCTCCATAAATCTCCAATTCCACCAGTCAACATGCCCTCAATTAAACTCAAAGTGGACCGTACTATCCAACAGTGCACAGACCTCGCTTCACTCATTTTCCAGCTGACTTTGATCTTCCAAATACGTTCCTTCACCAATGACGACATTATTAAAATATTTGTACAGAATGACGAAGACGCCGACCTATTCCACTCCCCAGCATTGAACAAAAAACTAAAAGACAACGGCTTAACGGTCCTCAGCTCACCCGAATACCGCGCAAAATGCACCCTCATATGTAGAAAAATCATCCCCCATATCCTTGACAATCCTAACCTATTGACAGAACTCAACACACACAACACCTCCCAAATGACATATGCAGCCCGGATGGGAACTCTCCCCATGTTGAAAATCACTACAGCTACACAAACTGACGCCATCAAATTGAAATCCAACGGAATTAAATTCGGCAATAACATCATCCCCTCACATAACATCGAATTCCAACACTACATCCCAGTCCACCAATGCTACAACTGCTATCAATTTGGACATACCACCAACCGTTGCAGTAACTCACTAACCTGTTCAAAATGTGCCAATCAAGGCCACTCATACAGAAATTGCACTGCCACTGTTACTAGATGCTGCAATTGTAAAGGCCCACACTCTGCCGTCAGCAACAAGTGCCAAATCAGACTCAACAACAGCACAACACCTCTCCCTCCCCGCCTACGCCTACCCTCACCTCCCACTGCACCTCCTCCTCCTCCCCACCACTCACTCCCTACTCCCACGACTCTCTCCACCCGCACTTGCTGGACCAACAACCTGACCGCCCCCCTCCCTTCCCCCGACACTGACGCAAAAATCACCACCATCATACTTCTGGCACATTCCCTAAGCAACGGTAATAGATCACTTTTTCTAAATCTGGTTATTGAGGGTTTGAAGGCTAACGGCCTCCCTACCATAAACATTCCTGACTCCTTCAGAACCGGTCCCGACCTCATCTTCCCCACTGCCCCCATCTCCGACCGTACCAACATGCCCCCCCCACCCCCCAGAGAATCCACTGTCTCCCTCCTCCCCTCCACTTCTGCCATGCCTACACCTGACTTATCTCACCATTCTACCATTACCTCACCCCCCAAAGTAATCAGTCCAAAACATACCGGCCCCTCCACCTCGACCTTGCCTACACCCGACTTCTCCCACTTGACTACGTTGAACTCCCGGACCACGAACACCCAAACCAAACCCGATCCTCCCCTAACACCCCAGACTCCCAAGAATAAAATGGCAGCCCTTCCTCCCACAGAAATAGTGGTCAAGACCCCTAGACCAAAGAGGAAGAACACCTCCCCCCTGTCTCCCTATACACCTGACAGCAAAAAAATTATTCAATACACTCATCCAACCAAATCAATAATCAAAGTAAACCTATACGGCACTACCCCAAAGGAAACAGAAATCAACCCCGACACGAACCTAGCACACTCCCCTCAACCTCCCGACTCCCCCACACACAGTCACGTAACTGCCCTTCCCTCACTTGCATACACAACACTCATACCACCACCACGCTCACAGTCACTCGACAATTTAGACCTCATCCCTGCACCTCAGAATTTCTATCTTTAAGTACTAAACAGACCAAACACTCCCCTCCCACCTCCCTTGTATTAATATCTTCCCTATAACCACACCCAACAATTTCCCCCCAAATTAAAACCTAGCCTCTCCTTAACCCTCACCCAACGATTCCCACCCAACCTAACCAAATCAACCTAACCTCTCCTCAGCCCACACCCAACGATTCCCACCCCTCTTCTTGAAATCAACTAACCTAACTTAAGACCAATTCTCTCCTCCCCCACACTCCAAACCCCACGCCACCATCAAACTCAAGACCACTCAAAAAAAAAAAAAAAAAACTAACCTCAACCTGCTAATACTCCCAAAAAAAAAAAAAAAAAAAAAAAAAAAAACCTAACAATCCCCAAAACAAAAACCTAACATACCCAGCCGTTACTAGCAATCCCACACAAAATAAAAAATAACCATTCTACCATTAACTAACCACACCCTATCACTCCTCCCAAAACAAATACCTAACTTACCCATCCCATACTAACTCAAATGACATGTACGTTTCCCTTAGCCAATGAGGTTGGTGAGAGTTCCACAGTGCCTACGCAAGCCCTCTCCCTCAAGAATGTTACCAACACTGTTTTATGGGCACCTCCCTTAGCCAATAAGGTCGGAGAGGTGTACCTAATAAAAACGGTACCAAATTGCAGACGACATTGAACGCCTCTCTTAGCCAATAAGGTCGGGGAGGGGTGCAATGTACCTGTACACAAACCCTCTCCCTCAAGAATGGGGCCAGAACTCACAATACCTGCAAGAAAGAGAGAATGCAATAATTAACCCAACTCTGCCAACCACTAACAAAACCTACAATCCTCCCAAAAGAAAAACTTAACCCACCCAACCTTACTCACAACCCCTCTTAGAAATCGATACCTACAATCCTCCCAAAATAAAAACTTAATATACCCGACCTTTCTAACAAGCCCCTTTGACCCTCCTAATAAAAATAAATAAATAAATAAATAAAATAAATAAATAAATAAATAAAAACATATGACGCAATACAACTATTCATTAGCAACACAAAACATATCATTCCTAAGAAATCCTACCATACCATAAATTAACCCAAGAACCTCCAAAGCCCCCCTTTCCCCCTTTCGCCTCCCTTCTCCTCTCCTCTCCTCCCCCCTCCTCCCGACAACCGAACCATACCTGACCTTATAACATTATCCTAACCCTCCCTCTCTCCCCTTACATTTACATGCAAACACATACACACTCACACAACAACCCCCCTTAAGCAATTTTAATTCACCTTAAATTAACATACAACCGCCACCCCCATCAATCCCCAAACACAAACTCCCCCCCTCCCTCAACCAATCTCCAAACACAACATCCCCCCCCCGCCAGACAAAGCCCCTCTTAACTTACAACTCTCAAAAACCAAATCAAGCTTATACCCAACTTCTATAATCAGCCACCTCTGACAAAATCGACCTAACTCAAGACTGAAACCTAACAACCTATATCTCACTCTCATCTCCGTTCACAATTTGACATAGCTCAAATCTGCCTCCTGCCATTACTAAACAACTCTCCTACGATACACTCATCCTTCCTCACTACGAATACTTTGACTTTTCAAACTCAAAGATTCTAAACTCTTCCTCCAACTCTCTCCATTTCTCTCTGACATAGCTAAATTCATAATTTGACAAAAAAGCTCAAATCTGTCTGCCGCTATTACTAAAAACTCTCCTACGATACGCTCATCCTTCCTTACTATGAATACTTTGACATTTCAAGCTCAAAGATTAAAAAACCCTTCCTCCAACTCGCTCCGTTCCTCTTTGACATAGCTCAAAGACTTTACCTTCATCTCTCTCCAAACAACCCTACGACTAGCAAAATTTCTATATTTTCACCTTCTCTGTTTGATTTGATCGTGTGCTGCCTGTGCGTCCGTCCACCTGCGTTTCTCGGCTTGCGCCACCGCCGTGGCGGGGCGGTTCTTCCTGCGTTTTACCAACACTGCCTGCTAGGACGACAATCAGAACACCCGCGTTGGCCCTTTGCTTGCCCGGACCTGCTCCCGCCCTCCCTCTGCCTCGTCCTGATTGTTGTTGTTGCACCCTCACGGGCATTTTGCCTACCCCCTCACGCAAGCGGTGTTTAGCCACTGCACCTGTTCTCTCCTTCTAAAATTCACTTCCATCCTATCTTTATTCTTCCTCTGAACCTCCTTCCCCCCTGTCACTAGCATTTTTTCTAGTTTTTTTCTAGGCGAAGCCACACCAGGACCACCTGTAGTAGCAACCACAACAACATGACTGGACGAGGCAAAGGCGGCAAGGGACTTGGAAAGGGTGGCGCCAAGCGTCATCGTAAGGTGCTTCGTGACAACATCCAGGGTATCACCAAGCCCGCCATTCGTCGTCTAGCTCGGCGTGGAGGTGTTAAACGTATATCCGGCCTCATCTACGAGATCTGCGGCGTCCCTGTCACCGCCATGGATGTGGTGTATGCCCTGAAACGGCAGGGCCGCACCCTTTATGGTTTTGGTGGTTAATCAACCTGATGGACGGGCGCACACCACCACCACCACCACGACAAACAAATATACGGACCTAATTTTAGGTCCACATTTAAATCGCCAAAGAGTTGGTTAGACACTGAGTAAATCGTTGAAAATATATCCAATAACATGATCCTCTCTAATTCTGGACTTGTGGTATGAGTATAGGTTGTGTGTGAACGTGTTGGAACCACTTCCTAATAATTGTCAGTCAGTCAGTCAACATTCACCTAACCTCCAGGTACCTCACCTAACTTCCTGTAGCGTCACCGAACCTCACGAAATGTAACCCAATGTAGTTTATAATCTATCCTAACATGACATAACATAACCACGAACTATATTACTTCGGTAAGAGTAATGAGTTTTAATACACAAAGTTGCAGTTATCATTCATTCATACATACATACATACATACATACATACATACATACATACATACATAACATGCTAGTGGCAGGGGTGATTGAAGTGAATTTTAGGAGGATAGAATAGGTGCAGTGGCTAAACAGCGCTTGCGTGAGGGACTTTAAGCAGCAACTCGCCTGGATGCGGCAGGATAGAGTCAGGTCAAGTGTCCGGTGCATGTTGGGTTCCGCCATGGTTTCTCAGTGTTTGGTCGGCTTGATTGTGTGTGTTGTTTTCTTGTTTGGAGGAAATGTCTTGGTATTCTTCTTCTTAGCTTGAAGTTGATTTTCTTCTAACTCTTCTCCTCTTGTTGTTCGTCTTCCTCGTGTCTGCTATCATTCTGTAAAGACTCTCTATATGTATGTAGGTATGAGTGAGTAACAGTTGCCGGTTACAGTGATACTTCATATTCGTTGGTGTTGTACTGTATGGCTTCGGTATTTCTTAATATACAAACGGCACCGTTAGGGGATTGAGGTATTTAAAAACCAGCCTGCATTACTTATATATAGAAATAAATAATGTGGCTTGGACAATAATGACGACTACTCTCTCCTACCTTCCCCAAACAAGGGCTTTTCGAAAGTATACATTGGACACAAATGACTTAGTACATCATAAATTGGTGGTTTAACAAAAGCCCTCATTAGAGAAAGGTGAAGGAGCACACAGTGAACATACAGATTAATGTTTGCATGCGTAGATCATGTAAGGTGAGATGTTGAACACCAGACACGTAGTGTAGTAACTCCCCCACAGATGGCGTTATGAGGGGCCTGATGATGTAGCAGTTACCTCACAGATGGTGTTATGAGGAAATTCACATGATGATGCTGTAGCAAAACATTCACTACGTGTTGTCGTAGCATCTTGGGGACACCACGTGGTCGACATGACTCACTCATTCAAGTGGGTGAGGTGTGGTCCCAGGCCTCTCTATCGTGGAGTCTCAGGGGAAGTATAACTGGGTACCTGGGACCTCACTGTGTGAAGGTGGTTAGCTAGCTTGGGTAAGACTCAACTGCCGAGTTGTTTTTCACTGAGTTAAGCACTGTTCACCACTATTCATCACTGGTTCCATTCCTTGGCCAAATGAGATAGTACCTTATGGCAAGAACTTGTTGATAGTCCGCTGGGGAGGAGGGTTCAGGGGAGTGAGTTGGTATGGGCCAACATATAAATAATAATAATAATAATAATAATTAACGGTTTATTGAAAGAGCTTGGCAGCCAGAAGACTGAAAATATACAGTTACATATTTGGGGAATGGGTTACGAATTACAAATAATATACAAGTAACATGAGTGACACAAATAAGACATAGAATAACTAGCTGGGGAAAAGCTCAAACTACAGTTCATTTCAACATAGTGACAGTGCAAGGAGTAGTGTTTACTGGGAGTGAGTACACTGATTTATTACAAGTTATCGATAATTTTTACAATGGTGGGGACTGGGCTGTTCTTATAGCGATCAGTTCGTGCACGTATGGGCTGGGCTGGATGCGGTTGTGGTGTCGAAGAGCAATTCTCGGACTAGGGATCTCAGGTGGTAGTAGGAGCCGGTGTCGGGGATGGTGTAGAAGCTTCTTACCTCATTTGCAGATGAGGTCGTGGTGATGGTCAGTGAGAGTCTAAAGGGTCAGTGTGTTGAGCGCTTCTTGATATGTGGAGTAGGAAGGGTAGAGAATAATCTTGCATGGCCTCTTTTGCACTTTTTCGAGGGGTTTACGTTGTGTGGCATTTAGGGAGGAAGACCAGGTGGAGGAGGCATAGGTGAGCTTGGGAAGTATGAATGTTGTGTAAACACTGAGGAGCTCGTGTGCAGGACCACCGAGGGACTTGAGTCGGCGTAGGAGGTGGAGACGGAAACTGGAGGATTTGATAACTTCACTGACGTGTGGTTTCTAATTTAGTTTGTTGTCTATATGTATGTGTGTGTGTGTGTGTGTGTGTGTGTGTGTGTGTGTGTGTGTGTGTATACTACTGTACTTTTTAGATTCTCCTACGCAACCTAACCTATTATAGTTAAGTATAGTAGGCTATACACTATTTTGTTAGTATGTGTTATAAAATGAAATTGCATGTTATTATTATTAATATTATTATTATTATTATTAGTAGTAGTAGTAGTAGTAGTATTATTATTATTATTATTGTTATTATTATTACATGCTAATATAATACTAAGTTGCCCGCCAGATTTCCTCAGAGATGGGAGGAGCACATTGGCGGCGGTGTTGTTTATACTCCGCCCGATTACTGATTCCTATTCACCGAGCCAGACCTGGCGGGCGGCGTGTTATGTGCCACGTTTTGTTTCCCATTGGGCGTACCGCTCAGCTGGGGAGTAGGAGATTTCATAAAAAGAAAGTTTGAGTGGAGAGCACACCTTTTCCTTCACATACAGTTATCTTAGACCATCTACTAGTATAATAGTTTGCACAAAAATACTCTACACTCTTTCTAGGTTGTTGCTATTTTTTTTTTTTTTTTTGGACTTCTCATCAGATTGTGCATTCAACTAATATACACTATTAGTGTGTTTATTATTATGTTTTATAGTATTATTTCGTATAATATTGGGTAACACAATTAGAGTCACTAGTATAGTATATTATTGGGGTTTATAGCAGTTTGTGGTCTAATAGTATCATGCTTTATGAGTGGTGTTCTATGTAGTGATGATTAGGCAATAAAATATGCTTTGGGGGGTTTATAGCAGTTTTTGTGGTCTACTAGTATCATGCTTTATGGGTGGTGTTCTATGTAGTGATGATTAGGCCATAAAATATGCTTTTGGTTTATTGCTAACAAAATATACTTTGCTCTACCGCTGTAGTGCAAAACATGGTGAAACTTACATACACCGTTAATAAAGTATTGATGGAAGAAGAAGAAGAAGAAGAAGAAGAAGAAGAAGAAGAAGAAGAAGAAGAAGAAGAAGAAGAAGAAGAAGAAGAAGAAGAAGAAGAAGAAGAAGAAGAAGAAGAAGAAGAAGAAGAAGAAGAAGAAGAAGAAGAAGAAGAAGAAGAAGAAGAAGAAGAAGAAGAAGAAGAAGAAGAAGAAGAAGAAGAAGAAGAAGAAGAAGAAGAAGAAGAAGAAGAAGAAGAAGAAGAAGAAGAAGAAGAAGAAGAAGAAGAAGAAGAAGAAGAAGAAGAAGAAGAAGAAGAAGAAGAAGAAGAAGAAGAAGAAGAAGAAGAAGAAGAAGAAGAAGAAGAAGAAGAAGAAGAAGAAGAAGAAGAAGAAGAAGAAGAAGAAGAAGAAGAAGAAGAAGAAGAAGAAGAAGAAGAAGAAGAAGAAGAAGAAGAAGAAGAAGAAGAAGAAGAAGAAGAAGAAGAAGAAGAAGAAGAAGAAGAAGAAGAAGAAGAAGAAGAAGAAGAAGAAGAAGAAGAAGAAGAAGAAGAAGAAGAAGAATGAAGAAGAAGAAGAAGAAGAAGAAGAAGAAGAAATAGTTGAAGAAGAAGAAGAAGAAGAAGAAGAAGAAGAAGAAGAAGAAGAAGAAGAAGAGAAGAAGAAGAAGAAGAAGAAGAAGAAGAAGAAGAAGAAGAAGAAGAAGAAGAAGAAGAAGAAGAAGAAGAAGAAGAAGAAGAAGAAGAAGAAGAAGAAGAAGAAGAAGAAGAAGAAGAAGAAGAAGAAGAAGAAGAAGAAGAAGAAGAAGAAGAAGAAGAAGAAGAAGAAGAAGAAGAAGAAGAAGAAGAAGAAGAAGAAGAAGAAGAAGAAGAAGAAGAAGAAGAAGAAGAAGAAGAAGAAGAAGAAGAAGTAAGAGGAAGAATTGTGGAGGGAATGAACAGTGAGACAATGTAAAGCCTCCGGGATGGCGGCAGCGTTTCTGTTATTAATATATAATAAGACAATAGGAAAATATGTTGTTGTCTCTACCTGTATTATTACCTTTGCGATAGCATGGTTCAATTTTGGGAGGACATAGGAAGGAGCAGGAGGTTAGGAAGGAGCAGGAGGTTAGGAAGGGATTTGTAGTGGGAGAGATAGTGTCTGTGATCCTCGGGTCACCACTCCTCGGATTGTGTCAGTTCAAGTTTAGAAGCTCCAACAACTTTCCCTGAATACGAATTGGCAACCTTTCGATTTACAACAGGTACCTACTTACTGCTACAGTAGGTAGGTGAACAGGGACCAAGGGGGCTAGGAAGAGTGTCCAAACAACTTGCTCCTGCCTGCCTGTGTGATGTAGTCGTGGCCAGAATTAGGTTAGGATACAGACACATCTGGCTAGTTAGTAACGCTGTACCCATAAAGGAACACTCAGCATGTAAACTTGGTGATACACCTTTAAAGCACTACTATATTATTGAATGGGACACTGTCAAAGACTTCAGGCCACCTCACTTATTGTATCTTGAACTATGTCATTACTTCATTGAGGACATTACATTCTTGCTCTTTATCCCAAATTGGCTAGCCCACACTGGTAAATGTGTACTGTACTGTCAATGAATCTGATGTATTTATTTGTGTATGAACCTGACTGAAAATAAGGTCGCCTCCCTGGCTGCTGCTGCTGCTGCTGCTGCTGCTTCTTGCGCCCTTCTAAGTCCCGTTTAAGTCCCCCACCCCAGGCCCCCACAACCGCCCTTCACATCTACACCATTCTAAATCAATTTCACTCTATTTCCACAATACTATGCTAATTACACGTAAAATAGAGTGTTATCCTGCAAAACGTTGATGTCGTATATTTCTCTCTTTAAGTGATATCCTGTGGCTCCGAAAGGAGCCTGTTTGGTTAGGTTGTCTTGTGTGAACGAACCTTGGGTTCTTATTTCTTCTCTGTCTTCTTGGGAGGAGCACAGCTTGGATGTTAGGAAGGACACCCCCTTGGGCAATGGTGACTCCAGACAGGAGCTTGTTCAGCTCCTCGTCATTGCGAATGGCAAGCTGAAGATGACGTGGGATAATGCGGGTCTTCTTGTTGTCGCGGGCGGCGTTACCGGCCAGCTCGAGCACTTCTGCTGCCAGGTACTCCATGACGGCTGCAAGGTACACAGGGGCACCTGCACCAACGCGCTCAGCATAGTTGCCCTTACGCAAGAGACGGTGGATTCTACCCACGGGGAACTGGAGTCCGGCCCTGCTAGACCGGGACTTTGACTTGCCCTTCACTTTGCCTCCCTTGCCGCGTCCTGACATGTTGCTGCTGCTGCTTTTCGTGATAGGAGTTAAATTTCCGCCCGCCACCTTGGTCTTTTATACCAAGCTCAGGATCAGGCCAGGTGGCCGTCTCGCGGACCCAACCAATGTAAGAGAGCCGTAGCTGCAGCCAGTCTGATCCTGAGCGGCCCGCTCGGTATATAAGGAAAAGTTAGTCGGGCCAGTTTTCAATTCTCTCGCTCCGCGCCACGAGTAACTGTGCCGCCATGCCTCCCAAAACTTCCGGAAAGGCTGCCAAGAAGGCTGGAAAGGCCCAGAAGGCCATTGCCAAGGGTGACAAGAAGAAGAAGCGCAGGAGGAAGGAAAGCTACAGCATCTACATCTACAAGGTACTGAAGCAAGTGCACCCCGACACAGGAGTCTCCTCCAAAGCTATGTCCATCATGAACTCTTTCGTGAACGACATCTTCGAGCGCATCGCTGCCGAGGCTTCCCGCCTGGCGCACTACAACAAACGCTCCACCATTACAAGTCGGGAAATCCAGACAGCTGTCCGACTCTTGCTGCCCGGTGAACTGGCCAAGCATGCCGTGTCTGAGGGCACCAAGGCTGTCACCAAGTACACCTCTTCCAAGTAAGAGGTTACTTGTGCACAACAAACACGCCATCCCACTACTACAACTTAATCGGCTCCATCGGAGCCACAGTTACATGTTAAAGAGACAGTTACCGACAGTGATATATTGAGAGGGAAATAAATAAAAAAAAAATTATAATAATCTGCATTCTCTATTGGCGTAGAAACCGGACTAAATCGAAACATAATAAATAAATAAATAAATTCTGCGTGGAGTAGTTGTACACCCACTGCAAAGTGACATACATGGAGTGTGTTTGGGCTTCATTTCTTGTTTGCAGCACGCCTATTTCATGTAAACAATTTTTTTTTTTTTTTTTTTATTGTATGTTCTTTTATTTTATTTATTTATTTACTTACTTATTCTTTATATATTTATTTGTTACTAGCTCTTGTTTGTTGCACCCACCCACCTCCCGAATTGATGACCTACTATACAATCGTACCTCCACGAATGTTACCAACTTACCGTTAGGCGATTTGGGTAACCGAAATTAACGCTCTCCGACCACCAACCATTTCGATTGTCATGAAAATTATCTTCAGAACAGTTCTTTGGCCCTGAGAAGGGCCGAGTTATAGATGTCTGGTAGGTTTTGTTGTGCTTTTTGTTTTTCCCCAAGGAAGAGGACTTAAGCACGCTCTCCGCGGATGCGCCGGGCCAGCTGGATGTCCTTGGGCATGATGGTAACGCGCTTGGCGTGAATGGCACACAGGTTGGTGTCCTCGAAAAGACCCACCAGGTAAGCCTCAGAGGCTTCCTGCAGAGCCATGACGGCAGACGACTGGAAGCGCAGGTCAGTCTTGAAATCCTGGGCGATCTCACGCACCAGGCGCTGGAAGGGCAGCTTCCTGATGAGTAGCTCTGTGCTCTTCTGGTAACGACGGATCTCACGAAGGGCGACGGTTCCGGGCCTGTAACGATGGGGCTTCTTGACACCACCGGTGGCTGGGGCGGACTTGCGAGCTGCCTTGGTGGCAAGCTGCTTCCGTGGAGCCTTGCCTCCAGTGGACTTGCGGGCAGTCTGTTTAGTACGGGCCATCTCGACGACGAAATAGTCAATACGGGCGGCCCGGTTGTTGTTGTGTTGTATAGATTGTCGGACCGTAGTCCGACACGGGCCTTTGCCTATAGGCGGCCCGTTTGGTGGTTCCGGCTGGAGCTCCAGGAGCAGCCAGACCGGATTGGGATTGGAGGTGGTCCCACCTGCAGATTGGAGGGATACTGCAGGTTGCAAGTGTGAGCGGACCCCCGATCAGTGGACGCTTACCACCGGCCCCCACTCTTGGACGTGGTCAGCCTCGGAGTGGCGCGCCCCCCGAACTGGGGTCCGCACTTGCTGGGAGAGGATGCTTTCTAAGCTATCTGGGTGGTGGGTATCGTGTGATGACCCGGAGTAGGTGGTGAATGTGGTCTGTATGGGCCTTTCGGGTTAGAGTGGCCGCTGGTGTTGTGTGTGTTTCTTGGGAGATTTGAGTTCTGTCTCGGAGGCTTTGTGTGACCTCGCAATCGAGGAGATAGTGTTCGAGTGGGTTGGCTGCTGGCTCCTGACAGTAGGTGCATTCCGTGACGTCATTTCCGATCATCTGCCAGGAGCACTTGTACCCTAGTCGTAGTCGGTGAAGGCTGACTTGGGTTTGTCTTGGAGTTTTCTTGTCTGCGAAAGGTGGTTCCCCTTTTGTGGCCGCCAGGTACCATTTGGCTGATTGGGAACCAGCGTTGAGTGCATGAAGGAAGCTCTTTTTGATGTGGAGCTTGGTAGTCTTTCTGAGGTGATTTTTGATCTGTTGCACACTTGCTGGAACTTGGATGTGTACGCTACTGGAACGTGTAGCTGCCTTGGCTGCTTCGTCTGCCACGTCGTTTCCTCCGATCCCTACATGACTGGGAATCCAGTGTAAGACGACTGGTCGGCTTTGGCTTTGGAATTCCTGTAGCTGCGCGAGGATCGAGGTGATGATGTGGACGTTGTCTCTTGGTTGACTGTGTTGCAGCGCTTGCATGGCCGATTTCGAGTCCGTGTGAATTATGACGGACTTGTTGTGTTGTGTTGCAGCGTGTTGTAGGGCCTTTGAGATTGCTACCAGTTCTGTTTGTAGGGTGGAGCAGTCGTTGGAAAGTCTCCATTTGAGGGTCTGACCTTGGGTGTAGAAGGCCGCTCCGGATCTGTGATGTTTTGGGTCCACCGAGCCGTCTGTGAAGTATGATGCTGCATCAGCCGGTGTCTCGGTGGCTATGGCTTGGAGAGATATTTTTTTGAGGTCCTCCTTCTGGAGGTTGGCTTTACTGTCGCCGAGGTCGGTGAATTTGAGTGTGGCTGGTGGAGGGCTCCATGGTGGAGGAACAGTGTAACCATTGTCTCGTGTGTCTTGGTTGTTCTTGACGAGTGTTTCTGCTTGCAGGTGTCGGATGACCTCGCTTGCCTCGTGCGACCAGGTGGCCCCTCGCACTCTGTGGTCGAGGTGGAGGGAGGCACTGATTCGAATCTTGGCAGCTGTGGGCTTGTCTGCTCTGCAGATTTTGGCGAGGAGACCGGCTGTCACCTGCTTGACTCGTACTGCCAGGGGTGGTAGCTCGGTTTCCATTTGCAGATTGCAAATTCTGGTCCACATGGGTGCTCCGAGCATGGTCCTGAGAGCATTGTTTTGAATGACTTCTAGCTTAGCTATTTGGTCTTCTCTCAGTCCAATGAGTGCTGGAGCACTGTAATCTACCAGCGATCTGATGGCGGCTGTGTAGTAGGCTTTGAGCACATGAAGGTTTGCTCCTGCGGATTTGCTGGTGAGCGACCTCATTATATTGTGTCTGCTCTTCGTCCTGTGCCTGAGATACTCGAGTTGCGGCTTGAAGGTGAGTTTCTGGTCAAACCAGATTCCAAGACACTGGTGGGCGTTGGTCCAGACTACCGGCGTGTTTTGTATGGAGAGCGTCTTGTCTGGTGTGTCTGTGCAGATGGCCATCGCTTTCGACTTGGCTGGATTTATCTTGAGTCCAAGTCTGTTGCACTCCTCTTCTATAAGTTGGAGTGCGTGTTGCGTGTTGGCTAGTCTGTTCGATCCTCTTACTATGAGCTGTAAGTCGTCCGCATAGCATAGGAGCTTGGCTGTTTGTCTGAAGGGAAGTTTGACTAGATTTTCCATCAGGACATTGAACAGCATTGGACTGAGGATGCCTCCTTGTGGGGTTCCGTTTTCGTGGACCCTGTAGCTTGAGGTTGCTCCCTGAAAGCGTACTCGTGCTTCTCTCTGTGTGAGGTAGTTCTGGATCCACCCCAGCAACCTTCCTTTGACGCCTTTTTTAGCGAGCGTAGTTGTAATGGCCAAAGGATTTGCTAGTTCGAAGGCTTTCTCCAGGTCGAGGAAGACCACCAGAGCTGGTTTGTTGTCCACTGTGCTGAGTATCTCGGCGATGTTGTTGCCTGTGCCGGTGTTCTCGGTGTAAGCAAAGATGTGAGGGTGTGGGCTGCCTACTTTCCACTTGAGTCGGTTGAGAGCCATTCTTTCTCCGGTCTTCGCTATGCAGCTGAGAAGGGAGATGGGCCTCGGCTTGTCTGGTTCTCTGGGCTTCGGAATGGGCTGTATATCTGCCTTCTTCCATTCCGGTGGGAGTCTTTGTGCTGTCCACGCAGCATTGATGGCTTGCAGCAGAGCCTCGTGTCCGGCTGTACCGGCATGAGAGAGCATGGAGTAGGTTATCCTGTCGGCCCCTGGAGCTGTATCCTTGCTTCGTTTTAGCGACTTCTGGAGTTCTTGCTGGTTGAATGGTCTGTCAGTGTCATCTTCACTGTTGCAGGCCTCTTGGATCGTCTGGAGTCTGACCTGTCGCAGACGCCGTTGTGTCTCCGCCGCCTGTCTCGGGAGGTTCTTCGTTGCTGCTCGGTCAGAGAACAGTTTTGCAAGTCTCTCGGCTTCTTCTTCTGGGTTGGGATGAGTTGGTGGTGGTGGTGTCGCCTTCCCAGATGCCCTTCGGATCTGGGCCCACATCTTGCCCAGGGAGGTGTGCTCGTTCAGTTCGGAGCACCACTTGAGCCAGCTTACGTTTTTAATTTCTTCCTTCTCTTCCCTGGTATCCTTGACTATGACTTGCAGGAGATGTCTGTTTGTTGCCGTGGGATGTCTCCTGTAGTTTCTTCGGGCCATGTTCACTCTGTGGTTGAGTTCTTTCACCCTGGGACAGTAGTACCAGTAATCATTGTACTGTCTTGATGTGGGTTTTGTTTTTGGGATAGCCTCTTCTGCCGCTAGGTGAAACGCCTCGACCAATTGGTGGTGGAGGGTTGTCTCATCCGCGGGTGCTGCGCCGGCCGGCTGTGATTTTTCGCGCCACTTAGCCAGGTGTTTCTTGAAGAGTCCCCAGTCTGCCTTTTGAGTGTTGTATCTCCATCTCGGGGGGGGTGGAGTGGGGAGTTTGTTCACCTTCAGCGTTGTTAGGGTGGCGAAGTGGTCACTGGTCAGCGTGGGGTGTATCTGCCAGGAGGCCGAAGGCTGTAGTGCACTGGAGACGAAGGTTAGATCTAGCCTTCCTCCTCTAGTGTGGGTGGGCTCTCCGGTGTTCAGGAGGCAGATCTCGGGTGTATCTTGAAAGGTGGTGTATAGGTGTAGGCCGTCT
>NW_024721514.1:0-6353 GCF_018991925.1 Homarus americanus | reverse complement strand
AATAATAATAATAATTAACGGTTTATTGAAAAAGTTCTGCAGCCCGAAGGCCGAAAATATACATTGGACATAAATGACTTATTACATACATTAGTGGTTTAACAAAAGCCTTCATTAGAGAAAGGTAAAGGAACATACAGTGAACATTCAGATTAATGTAGGTGTTGAACAGTAAACACGTAGTGTAGTAACTCCTCCCAGATGGTGTTAGGAGGGACCTAACGTGGTGTAGTAGTTCCCTCACAGATGGTGTTATGAGGGACCTGACGCGTAGTAATTCCCTCCCAGGTGGTGTTATGAGGAGCATCACGTCTGTGTATGTCAGTGTGTGCGTTGTTTGTGTGCGTGCATTTTGAGCAAGTACCTATGTTGAATATGTGTGTGTGCGTGTGTCTGTCTGTGTGAATGTTAACTAAGAGTGAGTAGTGGTGTATTTGTGTCGATAGCTCACCCCATTCCTCCTCCCCTCGTGCACAGCTGTCCACCAGTCCGCTCTACTATTTATTTACCTCTTCCATTAGACTTCAGTATCTCTTTGTTCATTACACAGGTGTGGGTGAGAAATAAAGATAATGTAGATGGGGTCTTGGAATGATATAAAATGCAAATGGATTATATCGTTAAGGTAACTCAGAGGCGTTAATGTATCACCACAATATTGTTTTATCTGTATTACCTGTAGGGGTGTGTGTGTGTGTGTGTGTGTGTGTGTGTGTGTGTGTGTGAGGGTGTGTGTGCCGGTGTGTAATAATAATAATAATTAACGGTTTATTGAAAGAGCTTGGCAGCCAGAAGGCTGAAAATATACAGTTACATATTTGGGGAATGGGTTACGAATTACAAATAATATACAAGTAACATAAGTGACACAAATAAGACATATAATAACTAGATGGGGAAAAGCTCAAACTACAGTTAATTTCAACATAGTGACAGTGCAAGGAGTAGTGTTTACTGGGAGTGAATACACTGATTTATTACAAGTTATTGATAATTTTTACAATGGTTGGGACTTGGCTGTTATTATAGCGATCAGTTCGTGCTCGTATGGGCTGGATGCGGTTGTGATGACGAACAGCAATTCGCGGACGAGAGATCTCGGGCGGAAGTAAGACCGGTGTCGAGGATAATGCAAAAACTTCTCACCAAATATGCAGATGAGATCGTGGTGATGGTCAGAGAGCCTAGACCAAGAGGGTCAGTGAGTTGAGCGCTTCTTGACATGTGGAGTAGGAAGGAGAGAGATTAATCTTGCATGCCCTCTTTTGTACTTTTTCTCGGTGTTTACGTTGTGTGGCATTTAGGGAGAAAGACCAGGTAAGGGAGGCATAGGTGAGCTTGGAAAGTATGAATGTTGAGTAAACACTGGGGAGCTCGGGCGCAGGAACTCCGAGGTACTTGAGTCAGCGGAGGTGGAGACGAAAACTGGAGTATTTGATAATTTTACTGACGCTTGTTTTCCAATTTAGTTTCTTATCTATAGTGACACCGAGGTGCTTAGTGGAGTCCACAACCTGGAGTGTGTTGGGACCTAAAGTAATAGAGGGAGGTGGAACAAAGTCGGACGAGAGGTTGATGTGCATAAACATGGTCTTGGTATGGTTGATGGTGACGTGGTTGTTGATAGCCCAATTTTGGAGACTGTTCAATAAATCCTGCAGGGCGGTGTAATCGGAAGCCGAGTTGTTGACACTGATCGTCGACGTATTTCAAAGCGTACAGCTTGGCGTCGGTCACTTAGAAAGTCTGTAAGCCACGGTATAAGTCTTCTCCGAAACCCGAGGTCGACAGCTTTGTTGATGATTATTATTGTGTGTGTGTGTGTGTGTGTGTGTGTGTGTGTGTGGGTGTGTTGTCTGTGTGTTTGTTTGGTGTGTGTGTTTGTTTGGTGTGTGTGTGTTTGTTTGGTGTGTGTGTGTGTCTTGTTGATGTATGAATGAGAAAACGGTGGACTATAATTTCTGATTCTACAGCAAATGTAACTTAGGTTAGGTTAGGTGATCACACAGATTTTATATACCCTGAATCAATGAGAAGAAGTTTACCAGATGTAAAATTGACACACACAGCTATGACAAAATGGGGCATGAGTGGAAAAGTTTCTGGAGAGGGGAAATAATTTGAGTCGGTCCGGACGAGCGACATACCGGCCTAAATTGTGTTGTCTCTTTTCATACCTAACCTTGAGACGGGTGTTCTGGCCCCAGGGAAAAGTCCTAACAAGAATCAGTTCAGGGAAGATTCCACGGACGCTGACACAAGTCAAATGGTAATTCTGACAGTCTTAAATATTAATGATGCTTAGGTGGGTGGGTACTGTATATTGGTTGTGTTTAGGTGGATGGGTACTGTATATTGGTTGTGTTTAGGTGGGTGGGTTCTGTATATTGGTTGGTTGGTTGGGTTTTTTGGTGGTTAGGTGGTGGGTTGCATATTGGTGTTTTAGGTGGGGTTGGGTATATTATTGTGTTTAGGTGGGTGGTTTGCATATTGGTTGTGTTTAGGTGGGTGGTCTATATTATGGGTGGACTGTATATTGGTTGTGTTTAGGTGGGTGTCTGTATATTGGTTGTGTTTAGGGTGGGTGGGTTCTGTATATTGGTTGTGTTTAGGTGGGTGGGTTCTGTATATTGTTGTGTTTAGGGTGGGGTATGTTATTGCTGTGTGTTTAGGTGGGTGGGCAATGGTATATTGGTTGTGTTTAGGGTGGGTATAGTTGGTTGTGTTTAGGTGGGTGGGCACTGTATTGGTTGTGTTTAGGTGGTGGGTACTGTATATTGGTTGTGTTAGGTGGGTGGCACTGTATATTGGCTGTGTTTAGGTGGTGGGCACTGGTATATTAAGCCTTTAGGTGGTGGTCTCTGTATATTGGTTGTGTTTAGGTGGGTGGGTATCTGTATATTGGTTTGTGGGTGTTTGGGTTTGTGGGTGGGCACTGTTGTGTATTGGTTGTGCTTTAGGTGGTGGGACTGTATATTGCTGTTTGGGGTGTTTTTGTTGTGTTGGTGGGTTTTTTGTTGTTTGGTGGTTGGTTGTGTGGTGGTGTTGTTTTGGTTGTGTTGGTGGTGGTGTTTTGTTGTGTTGTGGTGGGTTTTTGGTTGTGTTTGTGGGGTGTTTGTTGTGTTTGGGGTACTGTATATTGGTTGTGTTTAGGTGGGTTAGTACTGTATATTGGTTGTGTTTAGGTGGGTGGGTACTGTATATTGGTTGTGTTTAGGTGGGTTGGTACTGTATATTGGTTGTGTTTAGGTGGGTGGGGTACTGGGTTCTGTATATTGGTTGTGTTTAGGTGGGTGGGTACTGTATATTGGTTGTGTTTAGGTGGGTTGTTGCATTGGTTGTGTTTAGGTGGGTGGGTACTGTATATTGGTTGTGTTTAGGTGGGTGGGTACTGTATATTGGTTGTGTTTAGGTGGGTGGGTACTGTAAATTGGTTGTGTTTAGGTGGGTGGGTACTGTATATTGGTTGTGGTTAGGTGGGTGGGTACTGTATATTGGTTGTGTTTAGGTGGGTGGGTACTGTATATTGGTTGTGTTTAGGTGGGTGGGTACTGTATATTGGTTGTGTTTAGGTGGGTGGGTTCTGTATATTGGTTGTGTTTAGGTGGGTGGGTTCTGTATATTGGTTGTGTTTAGGTGGGTGGGTACTGTGTATTGGTTGTGTTTAGGTGGGTGGGTTCTGTATATTGGTTGTGTTTAGGTGGGTTAGTACTGTGTATTGGTTGTGTTTAGGTGGGTGGGTTCTGTATATTGGTTGTGTTTAGGTGGGTGGGTACTGTATATTGGTTGTGTTTAGGTGGGTGGGTGTATATTGGTTGTGTTTAGGTGGGTGGGTACTGTATATTGGTTTTGTTTAGGTGGTGGGTACTGTATATTGGTTGTGTTTAGGTGGGTGGGTACTGTATATTAGTTTGTGTTTAGGTGGGTGGGTACTGTATATTGGTTGTGTTTAGGTGGGTGGGTTCTGTATATTATTGTGTTTAGGTGGGTGGGTACTGTATATTGGTTGTGTTTAGGTGGGTGGGTACTGTATATTGGTTGTGTTTAGGTGGGTGGGTTCTGTATATTGGTTGTGTTTAGGTGGGTGGGTACTGTATATTGGTTGTGTTTAGGTGGGTGGGTACTGTATATTGGTTGTGTTTAGGTGGGTGGGTACTGTATATTGGTTGTGTTTAGGTGGGTGGGTCTGTATATTGGTTGTGTTTAGGTGGGTGGGTTCTGTATATTGGTTGTGTTTAGGTGGGTGGGTACTGTATATTGGTTGTGGTGGGTGGGTACTGTGTATTGGTTGTGTTTAGGTGGGTGGGTACTGTATATTGGTTGTGTTTAGGTGGGTGGGTACTGTATATTGGTTGTGTTTAGGTGGGTGGGTTCTGTATATTGGTTGTGTTTAGGTGGGTGGGTACTGTATATTGGGTTGTGTTTAGATGGGTGGGTACTGTGTTTTGGTTGTGTTTAGATGGGTGGTTCTGTATATTGGTTGTGTTTGTTTTTTTTGTTTTAGGTGGGTGGGCTTGTATGTATTGAGTTGTGTTTAGGTGGGTGGGTTGCATATTGGTTGGTGTTTGGTGGGTGGGTACTGTATATTGGTTGTGTTTAGGTGGTAGTACTGTGGGGTTTTGTTTGGTGGGTGGTTGTTGGGGTTGGTGGGTGGGTGGGTATATTGGTTTGTGTTTAGGTGGTGGGTTCTGTATATTGGTTGTGTTTAGGGTGGGGTGGGTGGACTGTTTGGGTGGGTGGGGGGTGTTTTGGTTGCTTGGGTGGGTTCTGTATATTGGTTGTGTTTAGGTGGTGGGTTCTGAAGTATTGGTTGGTTTAGTGGGTGGGTTCTGTATATTGGTTGTGTTTAGGTGGGTGGGACGTACATTAGTGTGTTTAGTGGTGGGTTGTGTTATTGGTTGTGTTTAGTGGTGTTGGGTCTGTGTATTGGTTGTGTTTAGGTGGTGGTCTTTATATTGGTTAGGTGGGTGGGTTCTGTATATTGGTTTTGTTTAGTTGGTGGGTTCTGTATATGGTTGTGTTTAGGTGTGTCTGTATATTTGGTTGTGTTTTAGGTGGGTGGGTTCTGTATATTGGTTGTGTTTAGGTGGGTGGGTACTGTATATTGGTTGTGTTTAGTGGGTGGGTTCGTATATTGGTTTTGTGTTTAGTGGGGGTCTGTATATTGTTGTGTTTAGGTGGGTGGGTTCTGTATATTGGTTGTGTTTAGGTTGGTGGGTACTGGTATATTGGTTGTGTTTTAGGTGTGAAGTGCTGTATATTGGTTGTGTTTAGGTGGGTGGGTACTGTATATTGGTTGTGTTTTGGTGGGTGTCTCTATATTGACTGTTTAGGGGTGGGTCTGTATATTGGTTGTGTTTAGGTGGTGGGTTCTGTTTGGGTTTAGGTGGGTGGGTTCTGTATGATTGGTTGTGTTTAGGTGGGTGGGGTTTTGTGTGTTTGTGGTGGGTTTGTGTGTGGTGGGTGTTTGTGTGGTTTTGGTGGGTACTGTATATTGGTTGTGTTTAGGTGGTGGGTTCTGTATATTGTTGTGTTTAGGTGGGTGTGGTTCTGGGTATATTAGTTGTGTGTGGTGGGTTTGTGTATATTGGTTGTGTTTTAGGTGGGTGGGTTTGTGTTGTTTGGTGTGGGTGGGACTGTATATTGGTTGTGTTTAGGTGGGTGGGAACTGGGTTAGTTTGTGTTTAGGGTGGGGTGTGTACCATATTGGTTGTGTTTAGGTGGGGTGAGTACTGTATATTGGTTTGGTTAGGTGGGTGGGTTCTGTATATTGGTTGTGTTTAGGGTGGGGCACTGTATATTGGTTGTGTTTAGGTGGTGGGTACTGTGGTTTGTGTTTGGTGGGTGGGGTTTGTTTGTTGTGTTTGGGTGGGGGTGTTTTGTTGTGTTTGTGTTGTGTTTGGTTGTGTTTAGTGGATGGGTACTGTGTTAGTGGTTTTGTGTTGCTTTTGTTATGCATAGGTGGTGTAAGAGTGTTGATTAATAGCATAATAATGAACTTTATGGGGCTGTGAACACATGCGAACAGGAAATAATATTTTTTTGTTTGTATAATAATAATAATTATTATATAATAATAATAATAATATATAATAATAATAATAATATGTATTTTATTGTTGATGGTGATGATTTAGGTTAAGTATTGTACTAAATCAAAGTTTCAATTTTGTTCATATATTTTCGCAGAAATGGGTTAATATTTATCAATCGATGATAATAACGTTTGTCTGTTTGATTTTTCTGGAGTAATCAACATGCAGAGGAAGTGATTCATAATAACTGTTTGTGCGCGTTTTCTGGGCCAGGGTGATGACCTAGCTTTAAGCTAACTCCTCTGTTCTTTTTGAGGG
>NW_024721513.1:0-15641 GCF_018991925.1 Homarus americanus | reverse complement strand
GACGAGCGGGCTTTGATATACACGCCAAATGGACTTTGTTATATTCTGATCATAGATCTTTGCTTATACCATCAGGGGAGTTTGTTATATTCGAAGGCCCTGTTATACTCGATAAGGGCCTTTTTGTTATACCTGACTAGAGCCTTTTGTTATACCTGATTAGGGGACTTTTGTTATACCTGATCTAAAATTTCTTTGGCAGTCCCCATCAGGGCACTTTGTTATATCACCCCAGGGACTTTGTTATACTCGACCAAATGGCATTTTGTTATACTGATGAGGGGACATTGTTGAAATTCACTGAAATTTCTGTTTACCTCGATCAAAGGCCTTGTTATACCTCGATCAAAGGGACCTTTGTTATACTCGATCAGGGGCCTTTGTTATACACGCATGAAGGGGATTTGTTATACAAGATCAGGGGACTTTGTTATAATTCCGATCAGAATCTTGCTGCACACAATAAGGTGACTTTTGTTATACTCGACCAGGGACTTTTGTTATACCCAATCAGGGAATTTGCTATACACTGTGAGACTTTCTAAGGTACCTCGATCAGAGGGCCTTTTCTTATACTCTTTTTTGACCAGGTTTCTTGAGATACTCTGATCAGTGACTTTGTTATACTCAATCAGGGACTTTTGTTATATTTGATCGAAGGTCTTTGTTATACACTCTATTTATGCTTTATTATACTCGTCCAGGGGACTTTGTTATACCATTAGGGGACTTTGTTATACCGATCAGGGCTCTTTTTTTACCCAGTGACTTTTATGGCTCTCGACTGTGCACTTTATATACTCGACCAGGTATTTTGTTATTCCCGATAAGTAGCCTTGTTATACCTCGATCAGGGGACTTGCCATTTCGACCAGGAGACTTTGTTATACCTGACCAGGGGACTTCTGTTATTCTGCTTAGGGACCTTTGTTATACTTGATCAGGGAATTTGTTATACCCCAAACCACAGGTGACTTTGTTAGACCCACAAACCTAAGGGACTTTGCTATACTAGGATCAGGTGACTCTTTGTTATACCTGAGCAAGGACTTTGCTATATTAGATCAAGGGTCTTTATATACCTGGATTATTAGGGGGCTTGGCTTATACCGGACTGGTGGGTTTATATACTCTGATCAGGGACCTTTATATACCCTGACCAGGGACTTTGTTATACCTGGTCAAGGGACTTTGTTATTCTCGATCAAGGAACTTGTTATACTCCCGACCAGAGGATTTTGTTATACTCGGGATGAGGGAATTTTGTTGCACTCAGATCAGGGAATTTGTTATACCTGACCAGGTGACTTTTGGTATTCTCGATCAGGGGACTGCTGCACCCAATCATGGGCTTTGTTATTCTTTGACCAGGGGTCTTTTGTATTGCCTCGATCAGGGGACTCATATACCTGGCGAGGGAGCTTTGTTATACCTGGTCAGGGACTTGTTATAACCCACCAGGGACTTTGTTATTCTCATCAGGACTTTTTATACCTCGAACAGGGACTTTTGTTAATTTTGTTCAGGGATTTTGTTATACTCGGCGAGGGGCCTTGGTTATACCTTTAGAATTTGTGGACCTTGTTATACACGATCAGGTATTTTGCTATACCTGATACGGGGACTTTTTTTATACCTCGATAAGGGACTTTGTTATACTCGAACAGGGAAATTTGCATACTGACGAGCGGGTTTGATGTACACGTCAGTGGACTTTATATGACGCATCATGGATCTTGTTATACTCGGATCAGGGTGTTTGTTTATATTCATGAAGAGCCTCCGGTTATACTCGATAAGAGGACTTTGTTATACTCGACTAGGGGCCTTTTGTTTTTACTTGGATTAGGGACTTTGTTATACCGATTCAGCAATTTGTTATACCTGATCTGTGGGCACTTTTGTTATACTCACCAGGGACTTTATATACTCTTGACCAGCTTACTTTGTTATAATGCTGATCAGGGGACTTTTGTTATACCATTAGGGACTTTGGTTATACTCGATAAGGTGAATTTGTTATAATCGATCAGGGACTGTTATACTCGATATGGGGGACTTTGCTGTACGAACAAGGGGTTTTGGTAATACTCGAAATGAGGGGACTTTGTTATACCTATCAGGGCCTTTGTTTACCTCTTTTCGATCAAAGGCCTTTGTTAGCCTCGATCAAGGGACTTTGTTATACTCGATCAGGGGCCTTTGTTATACACGATGAAGGGCCTTTGTTTACAAAGATCAGGGACCTTTGTTATACTCGATCAGGGACTTTGTTGCACACATTGGAACGGATTTTGCTGCTACTCGTCCAGGGACTTTGTTATACTCAATCAGGGGACTTTTGTTATAATAGATCGAGGGTCTTTGTTATACACGATCATGGGCCTTTGATATACCTTTCGTCCAGGGGACTTTGTTATACTCGACCGGTGGACTTTTGTTATACATGATCAGGGACTTTGTTATTCTCGATTAGGGGACTTTGTTATACCTCGATGAGGGAGCTTTGTTATACTTTCGACACTAGCCTTGCTACCACCAGGACTTTGTTGTACTCTGACCAGTGGACTCTTGCTACATGATCAGGGGACGTTGTTATTCTCGATTAGGGACTTTGTTAAACACGATCAGGGGACTTTTGTTATACTCGATAAAGTAATTTGTTACACTCGGAATCAGGAACTTTGTTATACCCACTCAGGGGACTTTGTTATTCTCGGATCAGGGGACTTTGTTATACTCCATCATGGACTTTTGTTATACTCGATCAGGGGACTTTTGTTATACTCCATCAGCGGCCTTCAAGCGGCACTCGATCAGGGGCCTTTGTAATACCTGACCAGGGACTTTTGTAATACTCGATCAGGGGACTTTGTTTTGCCTGAGAGTAAGTCTGAGGTGTACCTGGGAGTGTCTGAGGTGTACCTGGGAGGCCAGAGGCACAGAATGCCTAGGAAATTTGGGAGTGTGAGAGGTGTACCAGTGAGTGTGAGAGGTAAAATTTAGAAGTGTGAGGTGTACCAGGATGCAGGCACCCTGGGAGTGTCTGGGGTGTGCCTGGGAGTGTCAAAGGTGTACCTGGGAGTGTCAGAGGTGTACCTGGGAGGCCAGAAGCTGTACCTGGGAGTGTCTGTTGAGGTGTGTACCTGGGAGTGTCAGAGAAGTACCAGGAGTGCCACAGGAGTACCTGGGAGGCCAGAGGTGTACCCAAGTGAGTGTGAGAGGTGTAACTAGAAGTGTTATAATTCGACCAGGGACTTTGTTATACCCTTTATGCGACTTTGTTATACTCGATATGGTGAATTTGTTATACCGATCAGGGAACTTTTTATAGTCGACATGGGACCTGAGCCACCTGATCAGTGGGGCTTTGTTATACTCGATCAGGGGATCCTGCTTATACTCCATCAGGGGCCTTTGTTATACTCGATCAGGGACTTTGTTATACCCATTAGGGGCTCGTTGTACTTCGACTAGGGGCCTGTGTTATACCCAATCAGGTGGCTTTGTTATACTGATCACGGGACTTGCTATACCTATTCAGGGACTTTGTTACACACAATAAGGTGACTTTGTTATACCTCGACAAGTGTAATTTTTTATACTTTCTTAATCAGTGGACTTTGTTGTAATATATCAGGAGACTTTGTTATACCTCGATGATGGGCCTTTGTTATACCTGATCACGGGACACTGTTATACTCGATCAGGGAACTTTTTATACTCGACATGGGGACTTTGTTATACCTCGATCAAGAGGCTTTGTTATACCTGGATCAGGGACTTTTGTTAGACTCCAAACAGGGGCCTTGTTATACTCGATGAGGGGCCTCGTTGCACTCTCGATTAGGGACTTTATTCGACCAGGGACTTGTTATACCTCGACCAGGGGATTCCTGCTACCGATGAGGGACTTTGTTATACCTGACCAGGTACTTTGTTATACCTCGATGAGGGACTTTGTTATACCTCGATGAGTAAATTCTCGCCATACTAGATTTGGGGTTTTGTTTTAATCGACCAATGGAATTTAGCTATGCTCGATCAGAGACTTTGTTGGCATTTATTATGGGCATTTGTTATACTCGATCAGGGGACTTTGTAATATTCTATTTATATACTTGCCATACCCGATCAGGGGCTTTGTTATACTCTGACCAGGAACTTGTTACACCCCGATGAGGAGGTTTTATAATTCTCGACCAGGGGCCTTTGTTATGCCCTCGGATCAGTATCATGCTATACCCGACCAGGGACTTTGTTTATACTCGACTAGGGGCCTTTTGTTATACTCGAATTAGGGGACTTTGTTATACTCGACCAGGGACCTTCTTTTATACCTCGATCAGGACTTTGTTATACCGATCAGGGAATTTGTTATTATACCCTATATGGTGAACTTGTTATACCTCGATCAGGGGACGTTTTTATACTGACATGGGGACTTTGTTATACCTCGATGAAGGGGCTTTGTTATACTCGATCAAGGACTTTGTTATACTCGATGAGGGGCCTTTGTTAAACCTCGATGAGGGGCCTCTGTACTTCCGATTAGGGGACTTTGTTATACCTCGACTAAATGTGCTATACCTAAATGGGTGGCTTTGTTATACTCTAATCTACGACTTTGCTATACTCGCTCAGGGACTTTGTTATTTCTATCAGGGGGGCCTGCTATACCAACAGTTTTTTATACTGAAAACTTGACTTTGTTATACTCGCTGAGGCCTTTGTTATACTGACCACTGGACTTTGTTACACCTTCGATGAGGAAACTTTGTTGGCCTTCATCAGGAACTGTTATACTCGACGAGCGGGCTTCTTGATATATATGGTCAGGATTTGTTATGTTCGATCAAGGGTCTTTGTTATACTCGATCAGGGGGCTTTGTTATACCTGATCAGGAGAATTGGCACTGAATTTACAGGTTTTGATATACGTCAGTGGACTTTTGTTATATTCGCATCATGGATCTTTTTTTCGTTATACTCGATCAGGGAGTTTGTTATATTCGGATCAAGGGTCTTTGTTATACTCGATCAGGGCTTTGTGGTTATACCTCGATGAGGGGACTTTTGTTATACCTGAACAAGGAATTTGTTACTCGACGAGTGGGCTTTAGCGTATACGTCAGTGGATTTGTTATATTCGGTCATGGATCTTTGTTATACTCGATCGGGGAGTTTGGTTATGTTCGATCATGGCTCATGAAACTCGATCAGGGGGCTTTGTTATACTCGATCAGGAGAATTTGTTATACTCTGACGAGCAGGCTTTGATATACAACGTCAGTGGACTTTGTTATATTCGATCATGGATTCTGCTCTACTCGACCGGGGTCTTTTGTTATATATACTCGATGCGGGGACTTTGTTATACTTGGATCAGGGACTTTGTTATACTCGATCAGGGGGACTTTTGTCATACTCGATATGGTGAATTTGATATACTCGATCAGGGACTTTTTAGACCTCGACATAGGGACTTTGTTATACCTCATCAAAGCAGGCTTTGTTATACCTCTGATCAGGAATTTCCGGTTATACCTGACCAGGTACTTTTGTTATGGCTACTTTATTTAGTGAATTTTGTTATACCGAGGGGACTTTTGTTATACCTCGATGAGGGAACCCCATATACCTAGGGCTTTGCTATAATCGACCAATGGACTCCTCATTCTACCCATCAGGAGACTTGCTACCGCTGATGAGGGGCCTTTGTTAGTACCATCCAGGACTTTGTTATACCTGACCAGGGGACTCTGCTACCGCCCTTGGGGCCTTTGGTTATACCCTCTTTAAATTGTGTAATCTGCCAAATTCTGATCAGGGACTTTGTTATACTTCTATCAGGGATCTTTGTTATACCCGGATCAGGGGACTTTGTTATACTCGATCATGGACTTTGTTATATCTGACATGTGGACTTTGCCATACCTCGGATCAAGGGCTTTGTTATACTCGATCAGGGACTCTCGGTTAAACTCGATATGGTGAATTTGTTATACTCGGACAAGGGACTTTTTATACTCGACATGGGGACTCCTTGTTATACCTCGATCAAGGGCTTTGTTATATCACTCGATCAGGGGACTTTGTTATACTCCATTAGGGAGCCTTTGTTATACTCAAACAGAGGGGCCCTTGCCATACCATCAGAGTGACTGGCACTCTCGACCAGGAGCCACGGCATCGACCAGGGGACTTTGTTATACTCGATCAGGACTTTTTATACCCTCACCAGGTACATTGTTATACATGATGAGGGATCCCTTTGTTATACTTACGAGGACCTGCTGTACTGGCGAGGAACTTCAATAACTTGTCAGGGGATTTGTTATAATCGCATCAATGGACTTTGTTATACTGAATGGCATATCTTTGTTATAATCGATTAGCCTCGCTATACTCCATCAGGGGACTTTGCTATACTTGGATCAGGGAATTATATAATAGGAAACTTTGTTATACCTGACCATTAGGGGACTTGTTATACCTTAGACCAGGGACTTTGTTTTACTGACTGGCACTTTGCTACACACAATAACGTGACTTTTGTTATACCTCAATCAGGGACTTTGTTATAATATATCAGGAGACTTTGTTATACTCGACATGCTGGGCCTTTGTTATACTCGGACCAGGGACTCTTTATACCTGACCAGGGACTTTTACAATGGACTAGGGCCTTGTTATACCTCGGATTAGGGGAATTATGTTCTTAATTGTGACTTTGTTATACTCGATCAGGGACTTTGTTGAAATTCTCGATCAGGGACTTGTTATACCATATGGTGAATTTGTTGGAACTCGATCAGGGACTCTTTATACTCGACATGGGACTTTTGTTATACCTCGATCAAGGGGCTTCTTTGTTAGTACTTCGATCAGAATTTTGTTATACCTGCTACAAGGGGCCTTTGTTATACTCACATCAGGAGACTTTTATATACCTTTAGACCAAGGATTTTGTTTTACTCGATCATTGACTTTGTTACACACAATAAGGTGACTTTGCTATACCTCGACCAGGACTTTTTATACCTAACTAGGGACTTTTGTTAACATATCAGGAGACTTTGTTATACCTCGGCGATGAGCCTTTGTTATACTCGATCAGGGACCTTCGTTAGTACTCGACCCGGGACTTTTTATACTCGACATGGGGATCTTGTTATACCTGATCAAGGGGCTTTGTTATACCCATCAGGGAATTTTGTTATACCCATCAGGGGCCTTTTGTTATACCTCGAAGAGGGGCCTTTGTTATACCTCGATCAGGGGACTTTGTTAGCTCTCGACTGTAAATCTTTGTTATACCTCGGGATCAGGGGACTTGCTATACCAACCAGGGACTTTGTTATACCCGGACCAGGACCTGCTATACCTTTCGATGAGGGACTTCCTTATACTGATCAGGGGGGCTTTGTTTTAATCGACCAATGGACTGATATGCCTGATCAGGAGACTTTGATATGCCTCGGACTGTAGACTCGTTATATCTGATTATGGGCATTTGTTATACTGGGACTTTATAATATCTCGGACATGTTTTGCCATACCACCCAGGGGCTTTGTTGTACTCGATCAGGGAACTTTTGTTACACTCGATGAGGAGGTTTCATTATTCTCGACCAAGGCCATTGTTGCCTCGATCAGGTGACTGCGTTATACTCGACCAGGGGACTTTGTTATACCTCGAATAGTGTGGGCCTTTGTTATGCCTCGATCAGGGACTTTGTTGCACCTGACCAGGGTCTTTGGTTATACTCGATCAAGGACTCTTGCGGTACCATTATGGTGAATTTTGTTATACCTGAACAGGGACTTTTTTATACTCGACATGGGACTTTGTTATACCGGATCAAGGGGCTTTGTTATACCGTTCAGGGGACTTGTTATTCTCGACATGGGGACTTTGTTATACTCGATCAAGGGCTTTGTTAAACTCCGATCAGGACTTTTATATACCCATCAGGGGCCTTTATACTCGGGATGAGGGGCCTTTTGTTATGCTGAACAGGGACTTTTGTTATACTCGACCTGAGGACTTGTTATACTCGACTTGGGCCTTTGTTATACTAGATCAGGGGACTTTGTCATACTCGATCAGGGATTCTTGTTATACTCGATCAGGGTCTTTGTTATATTCTCGACCAGGGACTTGTTATACTCCCGATCTGGGGACTTTGTTATACCTGACATGGGGACTTCGTTATACTCGATCAAGGGCTTTGCTATACTCGACTCAGGGACAAAACCCTGATATGGTAATTTGTTATACCAATCATGGACTTTACCTGACATGGGACTTTGTTATACTCGATCAAGGGGCTTTGATATTCGATCAGGGGACTTTGTTATTCCTCGACTGTGTACTTTGCCATACTCGACCAGGGACTTTGTTATACCGATCAGGACTTTGTTATACTCGACCAGGGTACTTTGTTATACTCCTTGATGAGGGGACTTTGTTATACCTGATGAGGGACTTGTTATACTCGATGAGGGAACTTGATATACTGAATAGGGGGTTTTGTTATAACCGAACAATGGACTTTTGCCATACTGATCAGGAGAGACTTTGCTATACCATGGAAATTTTGTTATACTCACAAATTGCGTACTTTGTTATACTTGGATGGAGGGGACTTTGTTATACTCGATGAGGGGACTTGTTATACCTGATGAGGGAACTTGATATACTCGAATAGGGGCTTTGTTATAATCGACCAATGGACTTTTGTTTTACTCGATCAGGGACTTTGTTACACACAATAACGTGACTTTGTTATACTCAATCAGGGACTTTGTTATAATATATCAGGAGACTTTGTTATACCATGCTGGGCCTTGTTATACTCTCGACCAGGGGATTTCGTTATACTCGACCAGGGGACTTTGTTATACTCGACTCTGGCCTTGTTAGTACCTTTCATTAGGGAATTTTGCTATACCTGATCAGGGGACTTTGTTATATTTGATCAGGGTCTTTGTTATACTCGACCAGGGACTTTGTTATACTCGATCAGGGGACTTTTGTATACTCGACATGGGGACTTTATTAGTACTCGATCAAGTGGGTTTGTTATACCTCGATCAGGGGACTTGTTAAACTCTCGACAGGTGAATTTGTTATGCTCGACAAGGGACTTTTTATACTCGACATGGGAACTTTGTTATACTCGATCAAGGGCTTTGTTATACCTGATCAGGCACTTTGCTTAATTCCATCAGGGGCCTTTGTTATAATCGATGAGGTTCCTCGTTATACCGAATCAGGGTACTTTTTGTTATACTTGATGAGGGGACTCTTTGTTATACCTGATGAGGGACTTTGATATACCTGAATAGGGGGCTTGCCAGAACAAATCAATGGATCTTTGTTATACTCGATCAGGAGACAATGTTATTATAATCGATTAGGGGGGCCTTTTGTTATACTCCGATCAGGGACTTTGCTATACTTGGATCAGGGGACTTTGTTATAATAGATCAGGAGACTTTTGCTATAATCGATTTCTAGAAATTTCAAGTTATACCTTAACTGTGGACCGTGTTATACCACCTGTGCACTTTGCTATACCTCGATATGGTGAATTTTATACCTCGATCAGGGGACTTTGTATACTGACATGGGGACTTTGTTATATTCTCGATCAGTAAAGCTAAATTATACCGAGTCAGATTCGTTATACTACTGTGCTTTTTATATTTCGATGAGGGGCCTTTGTTCAGGGTACTTTTGCCGTTCTATCAGTTATGTTATGCCGACTGTGGGGATCTCGTTATACTGACGGCTATACCGACCAGGGTGTTTGTTGGTACTTCGATGGGGATTCTTTGTTATACCGATGAGGGCTTTTGTAATGTAATGGTGCTTTGTTTTAATGACCAAATGGATCTGATATGCTCTAGGGAGACTTTGTTATACTGATTATGACACTTTATAATCGATCAGGGGACTTGTAATAATCGATGAGGGAGCTTTGCCATACTTCCTCGATCAGGTTACGCCGATCTCTCAGCCTCGCTCGGACCCAGGTGATTCTTTATTTTACCATTCAGGGGTTCTTGTTATAGCTGATTAGGCCTCTGTTGAGACTCGGTCATCAGTGGAAAGCTTGTTATGTTTCGCATCACGGACTCGTAATACCGATGAGGGAGTTTTGTTGGCAATTTATCAGGGCGTTACACTGATCAGGAAGCAGCCACCTCGATGAGTGAAGCTTTTATTGTCGACCAGGCCTTGCTATGCGCTCTATCAGGCATTTTGTTTTACTCAATCAGGGGACTTTTGTTACTCTATTGGGCCTCTGTTATGTTCAATCAGGTGGTGCTTGTTATGCTCGATCAGTGGGACTTTAAAGTATTGGGGATTCCTTTTATTATTCGATCAGGGGCTTTTGTTATACTGACTTTTTGTTATACGAAGAGGGTACTTTTGTTGGTCCTTCTATAAGTGATTCTCTAGTCCGATTTCAGGACCTTTACAAACTCTACCAGGAAACTTTTTATATGCCTCGACCAGAGGACTTTGCTATACTCTACTAGGCGACATTGTTAGAGAATCGATCAGGGATTCTGTTGTTTCGATCAAGGGACTTTAAGGTTTCGATTAGCGCTTTGCTATACTATCAGTTTTGTTATACTTCGACTACTGACTTTGTTATACTGTTAGGGGTTTTGTTGGTTGACCATTTCGACTTTGCGTTTCGATGAGGACTTTGCTATACCTCGATCAGGTTTGTTATACCTACGGGCCGATATATATTTTGTCAGTGACTATATGTGATCATGGATCTGTTATGTCGATCAAGTTTGTTATACGATCGGGAGAATTTGCCATACCGACGGCAGCAGGCTTTGAGACATACACGTCAGTGGATCCCTTTTGTTATATTCGATCATGCGGGATCTTTGTGCTATGCCTCTGGATCAGGAGTTTACCCGATCGCGTCTTGTTATACCGATCAGGTGCGGCTGATCAGGGGATTTTGTTACGATCAGGCCTTTGTTATGTTTCGATCAGGCCCTTGCTGTTTCGAGTCAGCTCGACTGTGCCTTTTGTAATGCCGATCAGACTTGCCATACTGATGATGATGCTTTGCTATACTGATCGCGGCGACCTTTGTTTTAAAGCCGACCAGGACTTTGTTGGCGCTGATCAGGACCTCGTTCCCACTGATATGGTGAATTTAGTTATATTTACCTGCGTGCACTTTATAGCTGACATGGGGGACTTTAAGGCCTCGATCGGCGGGCTTTTGTTATAGCCGATCAGGAGACTTTTTATACCGGACCAAGGACTTTGTTTTCGGGATCAGGGGACCATGTTATCATTACAGCAGATTTTAGCACTCGACCAGGGTTTTTATATTCAATCAGGACCTTGTCATAATATAATAGGAGACTGATCATAAGTTTGTTATACTCGATCAGTAATTTTGTTGCTTCCCCGACCAGGGGACTTTCTGTAGCACCAGGGGACTTTCTTACTGATCAGAGTTTCAGTATACTGACCAGGGTACTTTTTTGTGCATCGATGAGGGAGCTTTGTTATACTCGATCAGGGGGCTTTGTTATACTCGATCAGGGAACTTTGTTACACTCGATGAGGAGGCTTTATTATTCTCGACCAGGGGCCTTTGTTATGCTCGATCAGGTGACTATGTGATACCCGACTAGGGGACTTTGTTATACTCGACTAGGGGCCTTTGTTATACTCGATCAAGGGACTTTGTTATACTCGACCAGGGACTTTGTTATACTCGATCAGGGGACTTTGTTATACTCGATCAGGGGACTTTGTTATACTCGATATGGTGAATTTGTTATACTCGATTAGGGGACTTTTTTATACTCGACATGGGGACTTTGTCATACTCGATCATGGGGCTTTGATATACTCGATCAGGGGACTTTCTTATATTCCATCAGGGGCCTTTGTTATACTCGATGAGGGGCCTTTGTTATACTCGATCAGGAGACTTTGTTATTCTCGACATGGGGACTTTGTTATACTCGATCAAGGGGCTTTTTTATACTCGATCAAGGGACTTTGTTATACCCCATCAGGGTCCTTTGTTATACTCTGATCGAGCAAGACAAAGACCCCTGGTCGAGTGTAAAAAAGCCTCCTAATCGATTATGACAACGTCCCCTTGTCGAGTATAACAAAGTCCCCTGGTCGAGTATAATAAAGCCCCCTGACAGAGAATAACAAAGACCCTTGATCGAGTATAACAATGTCCCCTGATTGAGTATAACAAAGTCACCTCATCGAGTATATCAAAGGCCTCTGGTCGAGTATAACAAAGGCCTATGATCGAGTAAAACAAAATCTCCTGATATATTATAACAAAGTCCCCTGATTGAGTATAACAAAGTCCCATGGTCGAGTATAACAAAGTCACCTTATTGTGTGTAACAAAGTCCCCTGATCGAGTAAAGACAAAGTTCCCTGGTCGAGTATAACAAAGTCCCCTGGTCAGGTATAACAAATTCTACTGATCTATTATAACAAAGTCCCCTGATCGAGTATAGTAAAGTCCCCTGATTGAGTATAACAAAGCCCCTTCATCGAGTATAACAAAGTCCCCTGATCGAGTATAACAAAGGAGCCTGATCGAGTCTAACAAAGGCACCTAATTGAGCCTAACAAAGGCCCCTGATCAAGTATAACAAAGTCCCTTGATCGAGTATAACAAAGGCCTTTGATCGAGTAAAACAAAGGCTCCTGATGGAGTATAACAAATTCCCTATGTCGAGTATAACAGTCCCCTCATCGATTATAACAAATTCACCTTATCCAGTATAACAAAGTCCCCTAATCGAGTATAACAAAGTCTCCTGTTCGAGTATAACAAAGTGCCCTGATCGAGTATACCAAAGTGCCAAGATCGAGTATAACAAAGTCCCCTAATCGAGTATAACAAAGGCCCCTAGTCGAGTGTTACAAAGGCCCCTCATCAAGTATCACAAAGGCCCCTGGTCGAGCAAAACAAAGACCCTTGGTCGAGCATAACAAAGGCCCCTGGTTAAGTATAACAAAGCCCCCTGTTCAAGTATAACAAAGTCCCCTGATCGAGTAGAACAAAGGCGCCTAGTCGAGTATAACAAAGTCCCCTGGTCGAGTATAACAAAATCCCCTGGTCGAGTATAACAAAGGCCCAGCATCGAGTATAACAAAGTCTCCTGATATATTATAACAAAGTCCCCTGATTGAGTATAACAAAGTCCCCTGGTCGAGTATAACAAAGTCACCTTATTGTGTGTAACAAAGTCCCCTGATCGAGTAAAACAAAGTCCCCTGGTCGAGTATAACAAAGTCCCCTGGTCAGGTATAACAAAGTCTCCTGTTCTATTATAACAAAGTCCCCTGATCAAGTATAGCAAAGTCCCCTAATCGAGTATATTAAAGGCCCCTAATCGATTATAACAAAGTCTCCTGATCGAGTATAACAAAGTCCATTGGTCGATTATAACAAAGCCCCCTATTCGAGTATATCGAAGTCCCCTCATCGAGTATAACAAAGTCCCCTCATCGAGTATAACAAAGTCCCCTCATCAAGTATAACAAAGTACCCTGGTCGAGTATAACAAAGTCCCCTGATCTAGTATAAAAAAGTCCCCTGGTCGAGTATAACAAAGTCCCCTGGTCGAGAATAACAAAGTCCCCTGATCGAGTATAACAAAGGCCCGTCATCGAGTATAACAAAGGCCCCTGATGGAGTATAACAAAGCCCCCTGATCGAGTATAACAAAGTCCATTGGTCGATTATAACAAAGCCCACTATTCGAGTATATCGAAGTCCCCTCATCGAGTATAACAAAGTCCCCTCATCGAGTATAACAAAGTCCCCTCATCAAGTATAACAAAGTACCCTGGTCGAGTATAACAAAGTCCCCTGATCTAGTATAAAAAAGTCCCCTGGTCGAGTATAACAAAGTCCCCTGGTCGAGAATAACAAAGTCCCCTGATCGAGGATAACAAAGGCCCGTCATCGAGTATAACAAAGGCCCCTGATGGAGTATAACAAAGGCCCCTGATGGAGTATAACAAAGTCCATTGGTCGATTATAACAAAGCCCACTATTCGAGTATATCGAAGTCCCCTCATCGAGTATAACAAAGTCCCCTCATCGAGTATAACAAAGTCCCCTCATCAAGTATAACAAAGTACCCTGGTCGAGTATAACAAAGTCCCCTGATCTAGTATAAAAAAGTCCCCTGATCGAGTATAACAAAGTCCCCTGGTCGAGTATAACAAAGTCCCATGATCGAGAATAACAAAGTCCCCTGATCGAGAATAACCAAGTCCCCTGATCGAGTATAACAAAGTCCCCTGGTTGAGTATAACAAAGTCACCTGATCGAGCATAACAAAGGCCCCTGGTCGAATATAATAAAGCATCCTCATGGAGTGTAACAAAGTTCCCTGATCGAGTATAACAAACCCCCCTGATCGAGTATAAGAAAGCTATATTATCGACTATTACAAAGTCCCCTTATCGAGTATAACAAAGGCCAATAATCGAGTATAACAAAGTCCATTGGTTGATTAAAACATAGCCCCCTGATCGATTATAACGAAGTCATCTCATCGAGTATAACAAAGTCCCCTGATCGATTATAACAAAGTCCCGTGATCGAGTATAACAAAGTCCCCTGGTCGAGTATAACAAAGTCCCCTGATCGAGTATAACAAAGTCCCCTGATCGAGTATAACAAAGGAGCCTGATCGAGTCTAACAAAGGCACCTAATTGAGCCTAACAAAGGCCCCTGATCAAGTATAACAAAGTCCCTTGATCGAGTATAACAAAGGCCTTTGATCGAGTAAAACAAAGGCTCCTGATGGAGTATAACAAATTCCCTATGTCGAGTATAACAGTCCCCTCATCGATTATAACAAATTCACCTTATCCAGTATAACAAAGTCCCCTAATCGAGTATAACAAAGTCTCCTGTTCGAGTATAACAAAGTGCCCTGATCGAGTATACCAAAGTGCCAAGATCGAGTATAACAAAGTCCCCTAATCGAGTATAACAAAGGCCCCTAGTCGAGTGTTACAAAGGCCCCTCATCAAGTATCACAAAGGCCCCTGGTCGAGCAAAACAAAGACCCTTGGTCGAGCATAACAAAGGCCCCTGGTTAAGTATAACAAAGCCCCCTGTTCAAGTATAACAAAGTCCCCTGATCGAGTAGAACAAAGGCGCCTAGTCGAGTATAACAAAGTCCCCTGGTCGAGTATAACAAAATCCCCTGGTCGAGTATAACAAAGGCCCAGCATCGAGTATAACAAAGTCTCCTGATATATTATAACAAAGTCCCCTGATTGAGTATAACAAAGTCCCCTGGTCGAGTATAACAAAGTCACCTTATTGTGTGTAACAAAGTCCCCTGATCGAGTAAAACAAAGTCCCCTGGTCGAGTATAACAAAGTCCCCTGGTCAGGTATAACAAAGTCTCCTGATCTATTATAACAAAGTCCCCTGATCAAGTATAGCAAAGTCCCCTAATCGAGTATATTAAAGGCCCCTAATCGATTATAACAAAGTCTCCTGATCGAGTATAACAAAGTCCATTGGTCGATTATAACAAAGCCCCCTATTCGAGTATATCGAAGTCCCCTCATCGA
>NW_024721512.1:0-38675 GCF_018991925.1 Homarus americanus | reverse complement strand
GGGTACACCTCTGACACTCCCAGGTACACCTCTGACACTCCCAGGTACACCTCCGACACTCCTCGTACACCTCCGATATTCCCAGGTACACTTACGATATTCCCAGGTACACCTCTGACACTCCCAGGTACATCTCTGACACTCCCAGGTACACCTCTGACACTCCTAGGTACACCTCTGACACTCACAGGTACACCTCTAACACTCCCAGGTACACCTCTGACACTCCCAGTACACCTCTAACAATCCCTGGGTACTCCTTTGTCCTCCTGATACACCTCGACACTCCCAGGTTGCACCACCGCTGACACTCCTAGGTACTGACACTGCCAGTTATACCTCAGACACTGCCAGGTACACCTCTGACACTCCCAGGTACATCTGACACTCCCAGGTACCACGTCTGGCTGGTGTCCAGGTACTCCTGTGACCTCCCAATTTTCCGACACTCCCAGGTACACCTCTGACACTCCAGGTACACCTCCGATATTCCCAGGTACACTTACGATATTCCCTCAACCTCCAGGTACATCTCTGGCCTCCCGGTACACCTCTGACACTCCTAGGTACACCTCTGACACTCCCGGTACACCTCCTAACGCTCCCAGGTATACCTCTGTCACTCCCAGGTACACCTCTAACTATCCCAGGTACTCCTTTGTCCTCCTGGTACACCTCTGACACTCCCGATTTTGTGGCCTCCAGGTACACCTCTGACCTGCCAGTTATACCTCAGACTGCCAGGTGCACATGGTCTCCCAGGTACACCTCACACTCCCAGGTGCACCCTGGCACTCCAGGTACACCTCTGACACTCCCAGGTACACCTCTGACACTCACAGGTACACCTCCGACACTCCCAGGTACACCTCCGACACTCCCAGGTACACCTCACACTCCAGGTACACCTCCGACACTCCCAGTACACCTCCGTCACTCCCAGGTACACCTCTGACACTCCCATGTTCACCTTTGACGCTCCCAGGTACTCCACTGACATTCCCTGGTACACCTCTGGCCTCCCCAGGTACACCGCCAGCACTGCCAGGCACCTCCACCACTCCCAGGTACTCCTCCGTCCTCCCTGATACACCTCTAAGACTCTCATGTGCACCGCCCGACACTCCAGGTACACCGCTGACACTGCCAGGTACCTCAGACACTCCCAGGTACACCTCAGACACTCAAGGTGCACCTCTGAGCTCTCAAGTGCCTCTGACCCTCTAGGCACACCTCTGCACTCCCAGGTATTCCTCAGACACTCCCAGGTACACCTCCGACACTCCCAGATACACCTCGAACCTCCCAGGTACACTTCTCCACTCCCAGGTACACCTCCGACACTCCCAGGAACACCGCTGACACTCCGGTACACCTCTGACCTCCCAGGTACACCTTTGACCTCCCAGGTGCTCCTCTGAAACTCCCAGGTACACCTTTGACACTCCAGGTACACCTCTGACTCCCAGTTACACCTCTGACCTCCCGGGTACACCTCTGGTACTCCCTGGTGCTCCACTGACCTCCTGGTACACCCCTGACACTCCCAGGTACACCTCTGACACTCACAGGTACACCTGAACTCCCAGGTACACGTCTCACACTCCTAGGTACACCTCTGAGCTCTAGGGTACTCCTCTGTCACTCCCTGATACATCTCTAACACTCTCAGGTACCCGCTGGCCTCCCAGGTACACTGCTGACACTGCCAGGTACACCTCAGACACTGCCAGGTACACCTCAGACACTGCCAGGCACACCTCAGACACTCCCAGGTACCTCAGACACTCCAAAGAGCACCTCTGACACTCCCAAGTGCCTCCCAGACTCCCAGGCACTCCTGACACCAGGTACACCTCAGACACTCTAGGTACACCCGCTGACTCTCAGGTACACCTCAGACACTGCCAGGCACACCTCAGACACTCCCAGGTACACCTCAGACACTCCAGAGCACCTCTGACCTCCCAAGTGCACCGCCCGACACTCCCGGTACACCGCTGACACTGCCAGATACCTCAGACACTGCCGGTACCTCAGACACTGCCAGGTACACCTCAGACACTCCAGGTACACCTCAGACACTCAAGGTGCTCTGACACTCCAAGTGCACCTCTGACCCTCCTAGGCACACCTCTGACACCGCAGGTATTCCTCAGACACTCCAGGTACACCTCCGACACTCCAGATACACCTCCGACACTCCAGGTACCTTCTCATACTCCCAGGTACACCTCCGACCTCCAGAATACGCTGACACTCCCAGGTACACCTGACACTCCCAGGTACACCTCTGACACTCCCAGGTATTCCTGTGACACCAGGTACACCGACATTCCCAGGTACACCTCCACTCCCAGGTTGCTTCTTTCACCCCAGGTACACCTCTGACACTCCAAGTACACCTCCAGAACACCCTGGTACCTTCTACACTCCCAGGTACACCTCCGACCTCCAGGTACCATTCTTACACACCCAGGTACACTTCTCCACACTCCCAGGTACACCTCCGACACTCCAGGTACACCTCCGACACAAAGTACACCTCTGACACTCCCAGGTACTCCCTTGACCTCCCAGGTACTCCACTGACATTCCCTGGTACACCTCTGACACTCCAGGTACACCACGCTGACACACTCAGGTACACCTCCGACACTCTCAGGTACACCTTCGACTCTCAGGTACACTTCTGACACTCCCAGGTACACCTCTCACACTCCCAGGTACACCTCTCACACTCCAGGTACAGCTCTGACACTCAGGCACCTCTGACACTCTATGCCACCTCTGACACTCCCAGGTACTCCACTGACATTCCTGGTACCTCTGACACTCCCAGGTACACCTTCGGCACTCCAGGTACACCTCTGACACTCCCAGTGACACCTCTGACCTCAGGTACTCCACTGACACTCCTGGCACACCCCGACACTCACAGGTACACCTCTGACCCAGGTACCTCTGACCTCCCAGGTACACCTCTAACCTCCAGGTACACCGCTCACACTCCCAGGTACACCGCTGACACTGCCAGGTACACCTCAGACACTGCCAGGTACACCTCCAGACACTGCCAGGTACACCTCAGACACTCCAGGTACACCTCAGACACTCAAGGGCACCTCTGACACTCCCAAGTGCACCTCAGCCTCCCAGGTACCTCCGACCTCCCAGGTATACCTCTGACACTCCCAGGTACACCTCCGACACTCAGTACACCTCTGACACTCCATACTCCTTGACACTCCCAGGTACTCCCACTGACATTCCCTGGTACACCTCTGACGCCAGGTACACCTCAGACACTGCCAGGTACACCTCAGACACCAGGTACACCTCAGACACTCCCAGGTACACCTCAGACACTCCAAGGTGCACCTCTCACACTCCCAAGTGCACCTATGGCACATCCAGGCACACCTCTCACACTCCAGGTACACCTCAGACACTCTCAGGTACACCGCTGACATTCCCAGGTACACCTCTGGCACTCCCAAGTACACCTCTGACACTCCAGGTACACCTCCGACACTCCCAGGTACACCTCCGACACTCCAGGTACACTTCTTACACTCCCAGGTACACCTCCGACAATCTCAGGTACACCTCTGACCTCCCAGGTACACCTCTGACACTCCCAGGTACACCTCTGACACTCCCAGGTACTCCACTGACATTCCCTGGTACACCTCTGACACTCCAGGTACACGTCCGACACTCCATACACCTCTGACACTCCCAGGTACACCTCTGTCACTCAGGTACGCTGACCTCCCAGGTACACCTCTGACCTCCAGGTACCTCTGGCCTCCAGGTACACGCGGCCTCCAGGTACTCCACTGACATTCAGGTACACCTCCCCAGCTCCAAGTTCCACCGCATTGCCAGGTACCTCCGACACTCCAGGTACACCTCCGATACTCCGGTACACTTCTCACACTCCAGGTACACCTCCGACACTCCACAGGTACACCTCTGACACTCCCAGGTACACCTCTGACACTCAAGGTACCTCTGCATCAGGTACCTCTGACACTCCCAAGTACTCACCTGACATTCCCTGGTACACCTCTGACACTCCCGTGGACGTCCGTGCTCCAGATACACCTCTGAGCCTCCCAGGTACATCTCTGACTCCAGGTACGTCTGGCACTGCCAGGTACACCTCTGATAATCCCAGGTACTCCTGTGACACTCCCAGGTACCTCGACACTCCCAGGTACACCTCGACACTCCAGGTACACCTCCGATATTCCCAGGTACCTTACGATATTCCAGGTACACCTCTGACACTCCCAGGTACATCTCCTGACACTCCCAGGTACACCTCTGACACTCTAGGTACACCTCTGACACTCCCAGGTACACCTCCTGACACTCCCAGGTACACTGACACTCCAGGTACCTCTAACAATCCTAGGTACTCCTTGTCACTCCGGATACACCTCTCTTACTCCAGGTGCACTGCTGACCTCCCAGGTGACACCGCTGACACTGCCAGTTACACCTCGAACACTGCCAGGTACACCTCAGACACTGCCAGGTACACCTCAGACACTCCAGGTACACCTCCACCTCCCAGGTGCACCGCTGGCACTCCAGGTTACACCTCTGACACTCCCAAGTACACCTCTGACACTCCTGGGTACACCTCCGACACTCCCAGGTACATCGCCGACACGCCCAGACACTTCTCACCTCCCAGGTATACCTCCGACACTCCCAGGTACACCTCTGACACTCCAGGTACACCTCCGATATTCCCAGGTACACTTACGATATTCCAGGTACACCTCTGACACTCCAGGTACACCTCCCAACCTCCAGGTACACCTCTGACACTCCCTAGGTACACCTCTGACACTCCCAGGTACCTCTGACACCAGGTACCTCCCTGACACTCCCAGGTAACACCTCTAACAATCCTGTACTCCCTTGTCGCCCCTGATACACCCCAACACCCCAGGCGCACTGCTGACACCCCAGGCACACCGCTGACACTGCCAGTCACTAACTGATACACAGGCACACCCCAGACACCGCCAGGCACACCCTCAGACACCCAGGCACACCACACCCCAGGCAACCGCCGACACCCAGGCACACCTGACATCCCAAGCAACAACCTGTCACCCCAGGCACACCTCCAGACACTCCCCAGGCACACCTCCGACACCCCAAGGTACACCCCCACATCCCCATGCACACCTTTGACACTCCCAGGTATCCACTGACATCCTGCACACCTCTGACTCCCAGGCACACTGCCGACACTGCCAGGTACACCTCCTACACTCCCAGGCACACCTCCGACACTCCCAGGTACACTTCTCATACCCTGCACACCTCAGACACTCCCAGGCACACCTCCTGACACTCCCAGGCACACCTTTGACACTCCCAGGTACTCCACTGACATTCTGTACACCTCTCTGGACACTCCCAGGTACATGTCCGACACTCCCACATACACCCTGACACCCCAGTACACCTCTGACAATCCCAGGTACACCTTTGACACTCCCCAGGTACACCTCTGACACCCCAGATACACCTCTGACACTCCCAGTACACCTTTGACACCCCAGGTACCCACTGACATTCCTTGGTACACCTCTGACACTCCCAGGCACACCGCTGACATTGCCAGGTACACCTCCGACACTCCAGGTACACCTCCGACACTTGCGTACACTTTCACACTCCCAGGTACACCTCCGACACCTCACAGGTACACCTCTGACACTCCCAGCACCCTCTGACACTCCAAGGTACACCTCTGACACCCCAGGTACACCTCTGACACCCCAACTACCCACTGACATTCCTGGTACACCTCTGACACTCCCACATAGACGTTCGACACTCCCAGATACACCTCTGAGACTCCCAGGCACATCTCTGACACCCCAGGTACACGTCTGGCACTGCCAGGTACACCTCTGATAATCCCAGGACTCCTGTGACACTCCCAGGTACAACTCCGGACACTCCCAGGTACACCTCTGACACTCCCAGGTACATCTCCGATATTCCCAGGTACACTTTACGATATTCCCAGGTACACCTCTGACACTCCCAGGTACATCTCTGACACTCCCCAGGCACACCTCTGACACCCTAGGTACACCTCCTGACACTCACAGGCACACCCCAACACTCCCAGGCACACCTCTGACACTCCCAGGTACACCTCTACCAAATCCCAGGTACCCTTTGTCACCCCCGATACTACACCTCTGACACTCCCAGGTGCACCGCTGACACTCCAGGTACACCGCTGACACTGCCAGTTATACCTCAGACACCCAGGTACACCTCTGACACTCCCCAGGCACATCTCTGACACTCCCAGGCACACGTCTGGCACTGCCAGGTACACCCCTGATAATCCCAGGTACTCCTGTGACACTCCCAGGTACACCCTCCGACACCCAGGACACCTCTGACACCCCAGGTACACCTCCATATTCCCAGGTACACCCACGATATTCCCAGGTACACTTCTGACACTCCCAGGTCACATCTCTGACACCCCAGGCACACCTCTGACACTCCTAGGTACACCCCTCTGACACTCACAGGTACACCTCAACGCTCCCCAGGCATACCTCTGTCACCCCAGGCACACCCTAACTATCCTAGGTACCCTTGTCACTCCCTGATACACCTCTGACACTCGGTGCACCGCTGACACTCCCAGGTACACCGCTGACACTGCCAGTTACACTCAGACACTGCCAGGTACACCTCAGACACTCCCAGGCACACCTCACACTCCAGTGCAATTGACACTCCCAGGTACACCTCTGACACTCCAAGTACACTCTGACACTCACAGGTACACCTCCGACACTCCCAGGTACACCGCCGACACGCCCAGGTACACTTCACACTCCAGTGCACACCTCCGACACCCCAGGTACACCGCCGTCACTCCCAGGTACACCTCTGACACTCCTTCAGGTATTCCTGTGACACCCCAGGCACACCTGACATTCCCCAGGCACACCTCCGACACTCCCCAGGTACACTCTTCTCACCCCCAGGTACACCTCTGACACTCCCAAGCACACCTCCGAAACTCCCTGGTACACTTCACCCCAGTACACCTGACCACTCCCAGGTACACTTCTTACAGCACCCAGGTACACTTCACACTCCCAGGTACACCTCCGACACACCCAGGTATTTCTGACACTCCCAGGTACACCTCCACACTCCAAAGTACACCTCTGACACTCCCAGGTACTCCCTTGACACTCCCAGGTACCCACTGACATTCCCTGGCACACCTCTGACACTCCCAGGCCACTGCCGACACTGTCAGGTACACCTCCGACACTCCCCAGGTACACCTTCTCGACACTCTTGCGTTACTCTGACACCCCAGGCACACCCCTCACACCTCCCAGGCACACCTCTCACACCCCAGGTACAGCTCTGACACTCCAAGGCACACCTCTGACACTCCTATGTACACCCTCTGACACTCCCAGGTACTCCACTGACATTCCCTGTACACCCTCTGACACTCCCAGGTACACTTCTGACACTTGCGTACACTCCTGACACTCCCAGTGACACCTCTGACACCTTGCGTACCTACTGACACTCCCCTGGCACACCCCTGACACTCACAGGTACACCTCTGACACTCCCAGGTACACCTCTGACACCCCAGGTACACCTCTAACACTCCCCAGGCACACCGCTGACACTCCCAGGTCCACCGCTGACACTGCCAGGCACACCCCAGACACCGCCAGGTACACCTCAGACACCGCCAGGCACACCCCTCAGACACTCCCAGGTACACCTCAGACACCCCAAGGAGCACCTCTGACACCCCAAGCACCTCTGACACTCCCAGGTACACCTCCGACACTCCCAGGTATACCTCTGACACTCCCAGGTACACCTCCCGGATACTGAAGGTACACCCTCTGACACTCCCATGTACTCTGACACTCCCAGGTACTCACTGACATTCCTGGTACACCTCTGACAATTGCCAGGTACACCTCAGACACTGCCAGGCACACCCCCAGACACCGCCAGGCACACCTCAGACACCCCAGGCACACCCTCAGACACCCAGCACCTCACACCCTGCGCACCCATGACACATCCAGGCACGGCCCAGACACTCCCAGGTACACTTCAGACACTCCCAGGCACACCAAGACATTCCCAGGCCACCTCTGACACTCCCAAGTACACCTCTGACACTCCCAGGTACACCTCCGACACCCTTGCAATACCCTCCGACACTTCCCAGGTACACTTCTTACACTTGTGCACACCTCCGACAGTCACAGGTACAATCTCTGACACTCCTGTGCCACCCTGACACCCCAGGCACACCTTTGACTCTCCCAGGTACTCACCGACATTCCCTGCACACCTCTGACACTCCCAGGTACACGCCCGACACCCCACATACACCTCTGACACTCCAGGCACACCCCTCTGACACTCCCCAGGTACACCTTGACACTCCCAGGCACACCTCTGACACCCCAGGTACACCTCTGACACCCCAGGTACACCTTGACACTCCTGTACCCACTGACATTCCCGGTACACCTCTGACACTCCCAGGTACACCGCTGACATTGCCAGGCACACCTCCGACACTCCCAGGCCTCCGATACTCCCAGGCATACTTCTCACACCTCCCAGGTACACTCGACACTCACAGGCACACCTCTGACACTCCCCAGGTACACCTCTGACACCCAAGGTACACCTCTGACAATTTGTACACCTCTAACACTCCCAAGTACCCACTGACATTCCCTGGTACACTTCTGAAAACCCCACGACGTCCGACACCCCAGACACACCTCCTGACACCCCAGGTACATCTCTGACACTCCCAGGTACACGTCTGCACTGCCAGGTACACCTCTGATAATCCCAGTACTCCTGTGACACTCCCCAGGTACACCTCCGACACTCCCAGGTACAATTTGACACTCCCAGGTACACCTCCGATATTCCCAGGTACACTTACGATATTCCCAGTACAATTTCTGATACCCAGGTACATCTCTGACACTCCCAGGTACACCTTCTGACACTTGTACAATCTCTGACACTCACAGGTACACCCTCTCTAACACTCCCAGTACACCTCTGACACCCCAGGCACACCTCTAACAATCCCAGGTACCTTGTCACCCCTGATACACCTCTAACACTCCCCAGGCACCGCTGACACCCCAGGCACACCGCTGACACCTGCCAGTTACACCAGACACCAGGTACACCTCAGACACCTGCCAGGTACACCTCAGACACCCCAGGCACACCCCACACACTCCCAAGTGCACCGCTGGCACTCCCAGGTACACCTCTGACACTCCCAAGTACACCTCTGACACTCACAGGTACACCTCCGACACTCCCAGGTACATCGCCGACACGCCCAGGTACACTTCTCACACTCCCAGGTATACCTCCGACACTCCCAGGTACACCTCTGACACTCCCAGGTACACCTCCGATATTCCCAGGTACACTTACGATATTCCCAGGTACACCTCTGACACTCCCAGGTACATCTCTGACACTCCCAGGTACACCTCTGACACCCTAGGTACACCTCTGACACCTCACAGGCACACCTCTAACACCCAGGTACACCTCTGACACTCCCAGGTACACCTCTAACAATCCTATGTACCCTTGTCGCTCCCTGACACCTCTAACACTCCGGTGCACCGCTGACACTCCCAGGTACACCGCTGACACTGCCATTTACACCTCAGACACTGCTGTGTACACCTCAGACACTGCCAGGTCACCTCTCAGACACCCCAGGCACACCTCACACTCCCAGGTGCACCGCTGCACTCCCAGGCACACCTCTGACACCCCAGCACACCTCTGACACTCACAGGCACACCTCAGACACTCCTCAGGTACACCGCCGTCACCCCCAGGCACACCCTGACACTCCCATGTACACCTTGACACTCCCCAGGTATTCCACTGACATTCCCTGGTACACCTCTGACACTCCCAGGTACACCGCTGACACTGCCAGGCACACCTCCCCTACACTCCCAGAACACCTCCGACACTCCCAGGTACACTTCTCACACTCCCAGGTACACCTCAGACACTCCCAGGACACCTCCGACACCCCCAGGTACACCTTGACACTCCCAGGTACCCACTGACATCCCCTGGTACACCTCTGACACCCCAGGTACACATCCGACACTCCCACATACACCTCTGACACTCCCAGGCACACCTCTGACACTCCCAGGCACACCTTTGACACTCCCAGGTACACCTCTGACACTCCCAGATACCTCTGACACTCCCAGTTACACCTTGACACTCCCAGTACTCCACTGACATTCCTTGGTACACCTCTGACACTCCCAGGTACATCGCTGACATTGCCAGGTACACCTCCGACACTCCCCAGGTACACCTCCGACACTCCAGGTACCTTCTCACACTCCCAGGTACACCTCCGACACTCCAGGTACACCTCTGACACTTGGGTACACCTCCGATATTCCAGTGCCACCTGATATTCCCAGGCACACCTCTGACACCCTGCACATCTCACACCCCAGGTACACCTCTGACACTCCAAGGCACACCTCCGACACTCCCAGGTACACCTTTGACACCCCAGGTACCCACTGACATTCCCTGGCACACCTCTGACACTCCCAGGTACACATCCGACACTCCCACATACACCTCTGACACTCCTAGGTACACCTCTGACACTCACAGGTACACCTCTAACGCTCCCAGGTATACCTCTGTCACTCCCAGGTACACCTCTAACTATCCTAGGTACCCTTGTCACTCCCTGATACACCTCTGACACTCCCAGGTGCACCGCTGACACTCCCAGGTACACCGCTGACACTGCCAGTTATACCTCAGACACTGCCAGGTACACCTCAGACACTCCCAGGTACACCTCACACACTCCCAGGTGCACCGCTGGCACTCCCAGGTACACCTCTGACACTTGGCACAACCTCTGACACTCACAGGTACACCTCCGACACCCCAGGTACACCGCCGACACGCCCAGGCACTTCACACTCCCAGGTACACCTCCGACACTCCAGGTACACCGCCGTCACCCCCAGGTACACCTCTGACACTCCCATGTTCACCTTGACACTCCCAGGTACTCCACTGACATTCCCTGGTACACCTCTGACACCCCAGGTACACCGGACACTGCCAGGTACACCTCCTACACTCCCAGGTACACCTCCGACACTCCCAGGTACACTCTCTCATACTCCCAGGTACACCTCGACACTCCCAGGTACACTCTGACACTAACAGGTACACCTCTGACACTCCAAGGTACACCTCTGACACTCCCAGGTACACCTCTGACATTCCCAAGTACCACCCTGACATTCCCTGGTACACCTCTGACACTCCCGTACACGTCCGACACTCCTACACCTCTGACACTCCCAGGCACATTCCCTAACACTCCCAGGTACACCTCTGTCACTGCCAGGCACACCCTCACAATCCCAGGTACCCTGTGACACTCCCAGGCACAATCCGACACCCCAGGTACATCTCTGACACTTCCAGGTACATCTCAGACACCCCAGGTACACCTCTGACACCCTAGTACCCTCTGTCACTCCCTGATACACCTCTAAGACTCATGTGCACCGCTGACACTCCCAGGCACACCGCTGACACTGCCAGGTACACCTCAGACACCCCAGGCACACCTCAGACACCCAAGGTGCACCTCGATTCCAAGCACCCCTGACCCTCCTAGCACACCTCTGACACTCCCAGGTATTCCTCAGACACTCCGGCACACCTCCGACACTCCCAGATACACTCTCCGAACCTCCCAGGTACACTTCTACACCCCAGGTACACCTCCGACACTTGGAACACCGCTGACACCCCCAGCCACCTCTGACACTCCCAGGTACACCTTGACACCCCCAGTACCTCCTCTGAAACCCCAGGCACACCTTGACACCCCAGGTACACCCCCTGACACTCCCAGGTACACCTCTGACACCCCGGCACACCTCTGACACTCCCTGGTACTCCACTGACACCCCTGGCACACCCCTGACACTCACAGGTACACCTCTGACACCTCCGCGAGGACACCCCCATACCCTGTACACGTCTCACACCCTAGGTACACCCTCTGAAACCCTAGTACCCTCTGTCACCCCTGATACATCTCTAACACCTCAGGTACACCGCTGGCACTCCCAGGCACACTGCTGACACTGCCAGGTACACCCCAGACACTGCCAGGCACACCCCAGACACTGCCAGGCACACCCCAGACACTCCCAGGTACACCCTCAGACACCCCAAAGAGCACCTCTGACACCCCAAGCACCTCCTGACACCCCAGCACCCTCTGACACCCCAGGTACACCTCAGACACTCCTAGGTACACCGCTGACACTGCCAGGTACACTCTCAGACACTGCCAGGCACACCTCAGACACTCCCAGGTACACCTCAGACACTCCAAAGAGCACCTCTGACACTCCCAAGTGCACCGCTGACACTCCCAGGTACACCGCTGACACTGCCAGATACACCTCAGACACTGCCAGGTACACCTCAGACACTGCCAGGTACACCTCAGACACTCCCAGGTACACCTCAGACACTCCAAGGTGCACCTCTGACACTCCCAAGTGCACCTCTGACCCTCCTAGGCACACCCTCTGACACTCCCAGGTACACCTTGACACTCCCAGGTACCCACCTGACATTCCCTGCACCTCTGACACTCCCAGGTACACCTCCGACACCCCCACACACCCTGACACCCTGTACACCTCTGACACTCCCAGGTACACACTGACACTCCCAGGTACACCACTGACACTCCAGGTACACCTCTGACACTCCCAGGTATCATGACATGCCAGTACAACCTCCGACACTCCAGCGACACCTCTGATACCCAGTACACTTCACACCCCAGGTACACCTCCGACACTCACAGGTACACCCTCTGACACTCCCAGGTACACCTCTGACACTCCAAGGTACACTCTGACACTCCCAGGTACACCTCTAACACCCCAAGCACTACTGACATTCCCTGGTACACCTCTGACACCCCAGGTACATCTCTGACACACCCCAGGTACACGTCTGGCACTGCCAGGTACACCTCTGATAATCCCAGGTACTCCTGCATACCCAGTACACCTCTGACACTCCCAGGCACACCCGATATTCAGGCACACTTACGATATTCCCAGGCACACCCCGACACCCCAGGCACATCTCCCGACACCCCAGGCACACTCTGACACACCCCAGGCACTCCTCTGACACCCCACAGGCACCCCCACCCCAGCACACCTCTGACACTCTGCACACCTCTAACAACCTAGGTACCCTTGTCACCCCCTGATACAACTTCACACTCCCAAGTGCACCTGACTTGCATACCCGCCACTGCAGCTTACACTTATAATGCAGTCTTGAGACACTGCCAGTACACCCACAGACCTGCACACCTCACACACCCCAGGTGCACCGCTGGCACCCCAGGTACCCACCTCTGACACCTAGACACACTTACACCTCCGACACTCCCAGGTACATCGCCGACACGCCCAGCACTTCACACCCAGGTATACCTCACACACTCCAGGCACACCCTGACACTCCTGCACCTCCGATATTCCCCAGGCACACACGATACACAGACTGTACACACCTCTGACACCCACGGTACATCTCTGACACCCCAGGTACACCCCTGACACCCTAGGTACACCCCTGACACACCACAGGTACACCTCTAACACCCAGGTACACCTCTGACACTCCCAGGTACACCTCTAACAATCCTAGGCACCTTTGTCGCTCCCTGACACCTCTAACACTCCTGTGCACCCCGACACTCCCAGGTACACACTGCTGACACTGCCAGTTACACCTCAGACACTGCCAGGTACACCCCAGACACAGGTACACCTCAGACCCCAGGTACACCTCACACTCCCAGGTGCACCGCTGGTACACCCAGGTACACCTCTGACACTCCAGAGTACACCTCTGACACTAGGTACACCTCAGACACTTCAGGTGCCAACGCCGTCACTCCCAGGCATCTTCTGACACTCCCATGTTGCCTTTGACCCCCAGGTATTCCACTGACATTCCCTGGCACACCCTCTGACACTCCCAAGATACCGCTGACACTGCCGGGTACACCTCCTACACTCCAGGTACACCTCCGACACTCCCCAGGCACACTTCTCATACTCCCAGGCACACCCTCAGACACTCCCAGGCATACCCCGACACCCAGGTACACCTTGACACTCCCAAGTGCCCACTGACATTCCCTCATACACCCTGACAAATTCCCAAAATACACCTACTACCACACTCATAATCTATAGGTACACCTTCTGACATCCCAGGTACACCCCACACTGCAGCACCACACTCCAGATACACCTCTGACAATTCCACTACACCTTGACACCCCCAGTACCCACTGACATTCCTTGGTACACCTCTGACACTCCCAGGTACACCCACACACAGGTACACCTGACACTCCCAGGCACACCTCCGACACTCCAGGTACACTTCTCACACCAGTGCACACACCTCCGACACTCACGGTACACCTCTGACACCCCAGGTACACCTCCTGACACTCCAAAGTACACCTCTGGACACTTGTGCACACCTCTGACACTCCCACCACTGACATTCCTGGTACACCTCTACACTCCCACATAGACGTTCGACACCCCAGATACACCTCTGAGACTCCCTGGTACATCTCTGACACTCCAAGTACACGTCTGGCACTGCCAGGTACACCTCTATAATCCCAGGTACCCGCATACACCCCAGGCACACCTCCGACACTCCCAGGCACTCTGACACTCCCAGGCACATCTCCGATATTCCCAGGACACCTACGATATTCCCAGGCACACCTCTGACACTCCAGGCACATCCTCTGACACTCCCCAGGCACACCTCTGACACCCTAGGCACACCTTCTGACACTCACAGGTACACCCCAACACTCCACAGGTACACCTCTGACACCCCAGGAACACCTCTAACAATCCTAGGTACTCTTTGTCACTCCCCTGATACACCTCCTGACACCAGGTGCACCGCTGACACTTCAGGTACACCTAGACACTGCCAGTTATACCAGACACTGCCAGGTACACCCTGACACTGGTACATCTCTTGGACACTCCAGGTACACGTCTACACTGCCAGGTACACTCTGATAACCTACACCTGTGACACTCTGCACACCTCCGACACCCCAGGTACACCTCTGACACTCCCAGGTACACCTCCGATATTCCCAGGCACACTTACGATATCCCAGGTACACCCCTGACACTCCCAGGTACATCTCTGACACTTGTACACCTATGCTCCTAGGCACACTCTGACACTCACAGGACACTCTAACGCTCCCAGGTATACCTCTGTCACTCCCCATGTACACCTCTAACCATCCTAGGCACTCTTGTCACCCTGATACACCTCTGACACTCCCAGCACCGCTGACACCCCAGTGACAATTGCCGACACTCCGTTATACCAGACACTGCCAGTACACCTCAAACACCTCTACACCTCAACAATCTCCCAGGTGCACCGCTGGCACTCCTCAGGTACCACTCTCTAGAACTCAGCACACCTCGACACTCACAGGTACACCTCCGACACCCCAGGTACACCGCCGACACGCCCAGGCACACTTCACACCCCAGGTACACCTCCGACACCCCAGGTACACCCTGCCGTCACTCCCAGGTACACCCTGACACAGTATTCTCAGACACCCCAGGCACACCTCTGACATCTCCAGGCACACCTCTGACACTCCCCAGGCACACCCCTTCACCCCACAGGCACACCTCTGACACTCCTGGCACACCTCCCGAAACCAGGTCACACCCCACACTCCCCAGGCACACCTCCGACACTACCAGGCACATCTCTACACACCCAGGCACACCTCTGACACTCCCAGGCACACCTCTGACACACCCAGGTATACCTCTGACTCCCAGGCACACCTCAGACACTCCAGGCACACCTCCAGCATAAATTCTAGACTCTCGACACCCCCAGGCACACCACAGACATTCCAACACCACACCCCAACCCACACCACACACACCCCACACCCAGGCACACCCCTACACACCCCAGGCACACCCCCACACTCTGCACACCTCTCACACCCCCAGGCACACCTCTCACACTCCCAGGCACAGCCTGGCCTGCTACACACCTCTGACACTCCTATGTGCCTCTCACACCCCCAGGTACTCAAATGACACTCCCAGGCACACCCACACACCCATGCACACCCCAGACACCTTCAGGCACACTCAGACACTCCAGTCACACCTCTCACACTTGTGCACTCCACTGACACCCACTACACCCCTGACACTCCCAAGCACACCTCTATACCCAGAAACACCTCAGATTCACTACAGGCACACCCTAACACTCCCCTAGTACACTTGACACCCCAGACACACCTCAAACAACCCCAGGCACACCCCTTGCGCACCCTGATACACCCTCATAACACTCCCAGGTCACTCTGACACCACGAGGCACACCAATGACACCCCAGACACCTCATGACACTCCCAGGTACACCTCAGACACTGCCAAGCACACCTCAGACACTCCCCAGGCACACCCCACACACCCCAGGCACCACTGGACTCCCCAGGCACACCTCTGACACCCTGCCACCTCAGTCACCACAGGTCACACCAGACACTCTCAGCTACACTCCTGCTCACCCCAGGCACACCTCCTGACACTCCCAGCACCTTGACACTCCCTATAGTACTCCACTGACATTCCCTGGCACACCTGACACCCCCAGGCACACCACACCCCACACACCCACACCCCAGGCACACCTCCGACACTCCCCAGGTACACCCACATACTCCCCAGGCACTCACACACCCCAGGCACACCCCCGACACTCCCCAGCACACCTGACACTTAGGCACGCCTACCTGACACCCTGCACACCTCTACACCCCAGGCAACATGCCGACACTCCCACACACACACCTCTGACACCCCCACACCGACAACCCCAGGCACACCTTGGACACTCCCAGGCACACCCCAGACACCCCAGATACACCACTGACACCCCCACCACAACTTGACACTCCCAGGTACCCACTGACATCCCCAGAAACACCTCACACTCCCCAGGCACACCACTGACACACAGGTACACCTGACCCCAGGACACTCCACCCCCGACACTCCCAGACACACATACAACCCCAGGCACACTGGACACCACAGGCACACCTCTGACACTCCCAGGCACACCCTGACACTCAAGGCACACCCCTGACACTCCCCAGGCACACCTCTGACACTCCAAAAATAATCCACGACACTCCCTGTACACCCTCTGACACTCCACACACACTGCCTGACACTCCCAGACACACCCTGACACTCCCAGGCACAACTCCTGACACCCCCAGGCACACGTCTCACACTGCCAGGCACACCTCTACAACTCCAGGCACCCAGACACTCCCAGGTACACCTCCGACACTCCCAGGCTTGAACACTCCCAGGCACATCTCAGACATTCCAGGCACACTCCACGACACTCAGGTACACTTCAGACACCCTAGGCACACTCTGACACACCCCAGGCACACCACACTGACACCTTCCAGGCACACCCAGACACTCCACAGGCACACATCCTAACACTCCCAGGCACACCTCCGACACTCCCAGGTACACCCTAACAACCTCTAAGCACTCTTGACACCCCTTGAACACTTTGACACTTAGTTCACCTCTGCTGACACTTCCCAGGTACACTGCTGACACTCCAGATACACCTCAGACACTCCCAGGTACACCTCTGACACCTCTAGGCACACTCTGACACTCCTAGCACACCTCTGACAATTCCAGTTGACACCTCTGACAATCCCAAGCACTCCCAGACACTCCCAGGTACACCTGACACCTAAGGCACACCTCTGATTAATTCTGTACACCTGATATTCCCAGGTAACACTTCACGATATTCTATAAGTACACTTCTGACACTCCCAGGTACATCTTCTGACACCCAGGCAACACCTCTGACACTCCTAGGCACACTTCTGACTTCCACAGGTACACCTCTGGAACGCTCCCCAGGTATACCCTGCTCCCAGGCACAATTCCTCTAACTATCCTAGGTACCTCATACCCCCCTGATACACCTCTGACTTGGTGCACTGCTGACACTTCAGGCACAATTGCTGACACTGCCAGTTATACCAGACACTGCCAGGCACACCTCAGACACCCCAGGTACACCTCACACAATTCCCCAGGTGCACTGCTGCACTCCCCAGGTACACACCTCTTCTGACACTCCTAAGTACACCTTCTGACACTCTCACAGGTACACCTCCGACACCCCAGGCATGACACGCCCAGGCATCTCACACTCCCCAGGCACACTGACACTCCCAGGCACACTGCCGTCACTCCCAGGCACACACCTTCAGACCACAGGTATTCCCCAGACACTCCAGGTACACCTCCTGACATTCCCCAGGCACACTGACACTCCCAGGCACACTTCTTTCACCCCCAGTGACACCCTCTGACACTCCCAAGTGTCTCCGAACTCCCTGGTACATCTCACACCCCAGGTACACCTCCGACACTCCCACACCTCTACACACCCAGGCACACCTCACACTCCCCAGGCACACCTCCGGATTACAATCCAGTATGTTCCCCTGACACCCCAGGCACACCTCCGACACCCCAAAGTGCCACCTCTGACACCCCAGGCACCCCTGACACCCCCAGGTACTCCACATTCCCTGCGCCACCTCTGACACCCCAGGCACACTGCTGACACCCTGCCTGTACACCTCCGACGACTCTCAGGCACACCTGGACACCCCAGGCACATCTCTGACACTTGCAGCACTTCCACTCCAGGCACACCACACTTGGTACAGCCTCAACACCTGCTAACACTTGACACCCTATGCACACCTCTGACACTCCCAGTACTCCACTGACATTCTGGTACACCTCTGGGACACTCCCAGGCACACTTCTGACACCCCAGGCACACACCTCTGACACCCCAGTGAACCCCACACTTGTCACACTGACACTCCCAGACACACCCCTGACACTCACACAGGCACACCTCTGACACTCCCCAGGCACACCCTGACAACCCATGCACACCTCTGACCCCAGGCACACTGCTGACACTCCCAGGTCCACCATGGACACTGCCAGGTACACTCAGACACTGCCAGGTACACCTCAGGATGACCTGCCAGGCACACCAGACAATTCTGGTGCACACCAGACACCTGAAGGAGCACCTCTGACACTCCAAGTGCACTCTGACACTCCCAGGTACACCTCCTGACACTCCAGGTATAACTCTCTGACACTTAGTACACCTCCGACAGTTCCTGAATGCACACCCTGACACTCCCATAAAGCTCCCTGACACTCCCCAGGTACCACTGACATTCTCAGTACACCCCTGACACGCTGTGTGTGCACACCTCTGCACACCAGGCACACCCTGAGACACTGCCAGGCACACCTCAGACACTCCCCAGGCACACCTCAGACCAAGGCACCCCACACTCCCCAAGTGCACCTATGACACATCCAGGCACACCCACACCCAGGCACACCCTGAGACACTCTCAGGCACACTGCTGACATTCCCAGGTACACCCTGACACCCAAGCACACCTCTGAGACTCCCCAGGCACACCTCCAGGTTCCCAGGTACACAACCTCCGGACACCCCAGGCACACTCTCCCCAGTATTCTCCTGACAGTCACAGGTACACCTCTGACTCCCAGGTACACTCTGACACTCCATGCACCTTGACTCTCCCAGGTACCACTGACATTCCCTCAGTACACCTCTGACACCCCAGGCACACGTCCGACACTCCCACACACACCCCTGACACATGCACACCCTCTCACACCCCAGGCACACCTTGACAACCCCAGGCACACCTGACACCCCAGGAACACACACCCCTGACACCCTAGCACACCCCACACCAGCGTACTCCACTGACATTCCCTGGCACACCATCTGACACTCCCAGGCACACCGCTGACACGTGCACACCCCACACCCCAGGCACACCTGATACCCAGGAACACTTCACACCCCAGGCACACTCCGACACTCACAGGCACACTGACACCCCAGCACACCCCACACCCACACACCCTCTGACACACCCAGGACACCCCCAACACCCCAAGCACTCCACTCGACATTCCCTGCACACACCCTGAAACTCCCACCAGACGTCCGACACTCCCAGACACACCCTGACACTTGCAGCACATCTCTGACACTCCCAGGTACACGCCTTGCACTGCACAGGCCACCTCTGATAACTCCCAGTACTCCCAGACACTCCAAGGCACACCTCTGGACACTCCCATAGGCACACTGACACTCCAGGTACACATCCGATATTCCATAGGCACACTCATGACATTCTGCACACCTCTCTGACACTTGCACATCTCTGACACTCCCAGGTACACCTCTGACACTCCCAGGCACACCTCTGACCACAGGCACACCCCCAACACTCCCCAGGCACACCTCTGACACCCCTCAGGCCACCCCAAAATCCCAGGTACCCTGTCACCTCGATACACTCTAACACTCCCAGGCACCGCTGACACCCCAGGCACACCACTGACACTGCCAGTTCTAACCCCAGACACCAGCCAGGCACCCACACCCACAGGCACACCCCAGACACCCCAGGCACACCTCACACTCCCAAGTGCACCGCTGCACCCCAGGCACACCCTGACACCCCAAGCACACCCCTGACACCACAGGCACACCTCCGGGACACTCCCAGGTACACATCGCCGACACGCCCAGGCACACTCTCACACTCCCAGGTATACCCGACACTCCCAGGCACACTCTGACATTCCCCAGGCACACCTCCGATATTCCCAGGCACACTTACGATATTCCCAGGCACACCTCTGACACTCCCAGGCACATCTCTGACACCCCAGGCCATCCCTGACACTCCTAGGACACCCTCTGACACTCACAGGCACACCTCAACACTCCCAGGTACACCTCTGACACCCCAGGTACACCTCCCTAACAATCCTAGGCACTTCTTTGTCGCTCCCTGATACACCTCTAACACTTGCACCCTGACACCCCAGGTACACAGCTGACACTCCATTTACACCTCTGACACACTGCCAGGCACACCCAGACACCGCTCAGGCACACCCCAGACACCCAGGCACACCTCACAAATCCCATGCACCGCTGGCAATCCCAGGCACACCCCTGACACCCCAAGCACACCTCTGACACCTGCGCACACCTCAGACACCTCAGGCACACCGCCGTCACCCCAGGCACACCCTGACACTCCCCATGCACACCTTGACACTCCCAGGTATTCCACTGACATTCCCTGGCACACCTCTGACACTCCCCAGGTGCCACCGCTGACACTGCCAGGCACACCTCCCACACTCCCAGGAACACCTCCGACACCCCAGGCACTTCTCATACCCCAGGCACACCCCAGACACTCCCAGGCACACCTCCGACACCCCAGGTACACCCCTTGACACTCCCAGGTACTCCACTGACATTCCCTGCCACCCTCTGACACCCCCAGGCACACATCCACACTCCCACATACACCTCTGACACCCCAGGCACACCTCTGACACTCCCAGGCACACCTTGACACTCCCAGGCACACCTCTGACACTCCAGATACACCTCTGACACTCCTCAGTTACACCTTGACACTCCCCAGGTACTCCACTGACATTCCCTGGCACACCTCTTGACACTCCCAGGCACATCGCTGACATTGCCAGGCACACCTCCGACACCCCAGGCACACCTCCGACACTCCCAGGTACACCTCACACTCCCCAGGCACACCTCCGACACTCACAGGCACACCTCTGACACCCCAGGCACACCTCGATATTCCAGGCACACTTACGATATTCTGTGCACACCTCCACACTTGTGACATTGACACCCCAGGCACACCCCTGACACTCCAGGTACACCTCCGACACCCCAGGCACACCTTGACACTCCGCACTCCACTGACATTCCCTGCACACCTCTGACACTCCCAGGCACACATCCCCACACACCTCTGACACTCCCAGGTACACCTCTGACACTCACAGGCACACCTCTAACGCCCCAGGCATACCTCTGTCACCCAGGTACACCTCTAACTATCCTAGGTACCCTTGTCACCCTGATACACCTCTGACACTCCCAGGTGCACCCTGACACTCCCAGGCACACCCGCTGACACTGCCAGTTATACCTCAGACACTGCCAGGCACACCTCAGACACCCCCAGGCACACCACACACACTCCAGGCACCGCTGGCACCCCAGGCACACCTCTGACACCCCAAGCACACCTCTGACACCACAGGCACACACCCGACACTCCCAGGCACACCGCCGACACGCCCAGGCACACTTCACACTCCCCAGGCACACCTCCGACACCCCAGGCACACCGCCGTCACCCCAGGCACACCTCTGACACCCCATGTTCACCCTTGACACCCCAGGCACTCCACTGACATTCCCTGGCACACCTTGACACTCCCAGGCACACCGCTGACACTGCCAGGCACACCTCCCCACACCCCAGGCACACCTCCGACACCCCAGGCACACCCCCCATCTCCCCAGGCACACCTCTGACACCCCAGGCACACCTCTGACACCAACAGGCACACTCTGACACCCCAAGGCACACCCTCACACCCCAGGCACACCCCTGACATTCCTGGCACTCCACTGACATTCCCTGGACACACCTCTGACACCCCCAGGCACACGTCCGACACTCCCCACACACACCTCTGACACTCCCAGGCACATCTCCAACACTCCCAGTCACACCTCTGTCACTGCCAGGTACACCTCTGACAATCCCAGGCACTCCTGTGAAACCCCAGGCACATCCGACACTCCCCAGGCACATCTCTGACACCTCCAGGCACATCTAAGACACTCCCAGGCACACCCTGACACCCCTAGGCACTCCCCTGTCACCCCCTGATACACCTCTAAGACTCATGTGCACCGCTGACACCCCAGGCACACCCGCTGACACTGCCAGGCACACCCCAGACCCCCAGGCACACCTCAGACACTCCAAGTACCTCTGACTCTCCCAAGTGCACCTCTGACCCTCCTAGGCACACCTCGACACTCCTGCATTCCTCAGACACCCAGGCACACCTCCGACACTCCCAGATAAACCTCCGAACCTCCCAGGCACACTTCACACTCCCCAGGCACACCTCCGACACTCCCAGGAACACCGCTGACACTCCCAGGCACACCCTGACACCCCAGGCACACCTTGACACTCCCAGGTACTCCTCTGAAACCCCAGGCACACCTTTGACACTCCCCAGGCACACCCCTGACACTCCCAGGCACACCTCTGACACTCCTGCACACCTCTGACACCCCCTGGCACTCCACTGACACCCCTGGCACACCCCTGACACCACAGGCACACCTCTGACACAGGCACACCCAGACACCCCAGGCACACGCCCCACACCCCAGGCACACCCCTGAAACCCCAGGTACCCTCTGTCACCCCTGACATCTCTAACACCTCAGGCACACCGCTGGCACCCCAGGTACACTGCTGACACTGCCAGGCACACCCCAGACACAGGCACACTCCACACTGCCAGGCACACCCCTGCACCCAGGCACACCCCAGACACCCAAAGAGCACCCCAAGTGCACCTCTGACACTCCAGGCACCCTCTGACACCCCAGGCACACCCCAGACACCCAGGCACACCACACACGTACACTTCAGACACTGCCAGGCACACCCCAGACACTCCCAGGCACACCTCAGACACCCAAAGAGCACCTCTGACACTCCCAAGTGCACCGCTGACACTCCCAGGCACACCGCTGACACTGCCAGATACACCCCAGACACTGCCAGGCACACCCCAGACACCGCCAGGCACACCAGACCCCAGGCACACCTCAGACACTCCAAGGTGCACCTCTGACACCCAAGTGCACCTCTTGACCTCCTAGGCACACCTCTGACACCCCAGGCACACCCTTGACCTCCCAGGTACTCCACTGACATTCCCTGGACACCTCTGACACCCCAGGCACACGTCCGACACCCACACACACCTGACCACTGGCACACCCCTGACACCCCAGGCACACATTTGACACCCCAGGCACCCCACGGACATCCCTGGCACACCTCTGACACCCAGGCACACCGCACACTGCCAGGCACACCCACACCTGCACACCCCACTGCACACTCACCTGGCACACCCGACACTCACAGGCACACCTCTGACACCCCAGGCACACCTCTGACACCCACACACCTCTGACACCCCCAGGCACACCCCAACACCCCAAGCACCACTGACATTCCCTGGCACACCTCTGACACTCCCCAGGCACATCTCTGACACTCCCCAGGCACACGTCTGGCACTGCCAGGCACACCTCTGATAATCCCAGGCACCCTGAGACACCCCAGGCACACCTCACACTCCCAGGCACCTCCGATATTCCCCAGGCACACTTACGATATTCCCCAGGTACACCTCTGACACTCCCAGGCACATCTCTGACACTCCCCAGGCACACCTCTGACACTCCTAGTACACCTCTGACACTCACAGGCACACCTCTAACACCCCAGGCACACTCACACCCCAGGCACACCCCAGACAACTCTAGGTACCTTGTCACCCTGATACACACCTCTAACACCCCAGGCACCGCTGACACTCCCCAGGCACACCTGCCGACACCGCCAGTCACACCTCAGACACCCTGCCAGCACACCTCAGACACCGCCAGGCACACCTCAGACACCCCAGGACACCTCACACACCCCAGGCACCGCTGGCACCCCAGGCACCCCCTGACACTCCCAAGCACACCTCTGACTCACAGGCACACTCCGACACCCCCAGGCACACGCCGACACGCCCAGGCACACTTCACACCCAGGCATACCCCGACACCCCAGCACACCTCTGACACTCCAGGCACACCTGATATTCCCAGGCACACTTACGATATTCCCAGGCACACCTCTGACACTCCCAGGCACATCTCTGACACCCCAGGCACACCTCTGACACCCCTAGGCACACTCTGACACCACAGGCACACCTTTAACACTCCCAGGCACCCTCTGACACTCCCCAGGTACACTCTAACAATCCTAGGTACCTTGTCGCTCCCCTGATACACCTCTAACACTCAGGTGCACTGACACCCCAGGCACACCGCTGACACTGCCAGTCACACCTCAGACACCACAGGCACACCCTGCACACCGCACACCCCAGACACCCCAGGCACACCCCACACACCCCAGGCACCGCTGGCACCCCCAGGCACACCTTGACACTCCCCAAGCACACCCCTGACACTCACAGGCACACCCCAGACACCTCAGGCACCGTCACCCCAGGCACACCTCTGACACTCCCATGCACACCTTGACACTCCGGCATTCCACTGACATTCCTGGCACACCTCTGACATCCCCAGGCACACCGCTGACACTGCCAGGCACACCTCCCACACCCCAGGCACACCTGACACCCCAGGTACACTTCTCATACCCCAGGCACACCCCAGACACCCCAGGCACACCTCCTGACACTGCCCAGGCACACCTTGACACTCCCAGGCACTCCACTGACATTCCCTGCACACCTCTGACACTGGCACACATCCGACACTCCACACACACACCTCCACTCCCCAGGCACACCTCTGACACCCCAGGCACACCTTGACACCCCAGGCACACCTCTGACACTCCCAGATACACCTCTGACACCCTGTCACACCTTGAAACTCTGCACCCACCACTGACATCTCCTACACCTCTGACACCCAGTGCACACCGCTGACATGCCAGGCACACCTACACTGGCACACCTGACACCCCAGGCACACCTCACACTCCAGGACACACCTCCTGACACCACAGGCACACCTCTGACACCCCAGGCACACCTCTGACACCCAAGGTACACCTCTGACACTCCCCAGGCACACCCCTGACACTCCCAAGCACTCCACTGACATCCCTGCACACTCTGACACTCCCACACAGACGTCTCTACACCCAGACACACCTCCACCCCTGGCACATCTCTGACACCCTAGGCACACGTCTGGCACCGCCAGGCACCCCTGATAATCCCAGGCACTCCCAGACACCCAGGCACACTGACACCCCCAGGCACACCTCTGACACCCAGGCACATCTGATATCCCCAGGCACACTTACGATATCCAGGCAACACCTACACTGCACATCTCTGACCAAGGCACACCTCTGACACCCTAGGCACACCCCCTGACACCACAGGCACACCTCTAACACTCCCCAGGCACACCTCTGACACCCCAGGCACACCTCTAACAATCCTAGGTACTCCTTTGTCACTCCCTGATACACCTCTGACACTCCAGGCACCGCTGACACTCCCCAGGCACACTGCTGACACTGCCAGTTACACCTCAGACACTGCCAGGCACACCTCTGACACCCCAGGCACATCTCTGACACTCCCAGGCACACGTCTTGCACTGCCAGGCACACCTCTGATAATCCCAGGCACCTCTGACACTCCCAGGCACACCTGACACCCCCTGGCACACCTCTGACACTCCCAGGCACACCCCATATTCCCAGGCACACTTACGATATTCCAGGCACACTCTGACACCCCAGGTACATCTCTGACACCCCAGGCACACCTCTGACACTCCTAGGCACACCTCTGACACTCACAGGCACACCCCAACGCTCCCAGGTATACCTCTGTCACCCCAGGTACACCCCAACAATCCCAGGTACCCTTGTCACCCCTGATACACCTCTGACACTCCCCAGGTGCACCGCTGACACTCCCAGGCACACCGCTGACACTGCCAGTTACACCAGACACTGCCAGGCACACCCCAGACACCCAGGTCACCTCACACACTCCCAGGTGCAACTGCTGGCACTCCGGCACACTCTGACACTCCCCACACCTCTGACACTCACACCCACACCCCAGGCACACCGCCGACACGCCCAGGCACACTTCACACTGCACACCCGACACCCCAGGCACACCGCCGTCACTCCCCAGGCACTGACACCCCATGTTCACCTTGACACCCCAGCACTCCACTGACATCCCTGCCACCCCACCCCAGGCACACCGCTGACACTGCCAGGCACACCCCACGCCCCAGGCACCCACACCCCAGGCACACTTCATACCCCAGCACACCTCTGACACCCACACCTCTGACACCAACAGGCACACCCCTGACACCCAAGGCACACCCTGACACCCCAGGCACACCCTGACATTCCCAAGCACTCCACTGACATTCCCTGGCACACCTCTGACACTCCCAGGCACACGTCCGACACCCCACATACACCCTGACACTCCCAGGCACATCTCTAACACTCCCCAGTTACACCTCTGTCACTGCCAGGCACACCTCTGACAATCCCAGGCACTCTGTGACACTTGCACACATCCGACACCCCAGGCACATCTCTGACACTTCCAGGCACATCTAAGACACCCCCAGGCACACCCTGACACTCCTGGGCACCCCTGTCACTCCCTGATACACCTCTAACCCCATGTGCACCGCTGACACTCCCAGGCACACTGCTGACACTGCCAGGCACACTCAGACACCCCAGGCACACCTCAGACACCCAAGGCACCTCTGACCTCCCCAAGTGCACCTCTGACCCTCCTAGGCACACCTCTGACACTCCCAGGTATTCCCAGACACTCCGGCACACCTCCGACACTCCCAGATACACCTCCGAACCTCCCAGGACACTCCTCACACTCCCAGGCACACCTCCGACACTCCCAGGAACACTGCTGACACCCCAGGTACACCTCTGACACTCCCAGGCACACCTTGACACCCCAGGTACCCTGAAACTCCCAGGCACACCTTGACACTCCCAGGCCCCCTCTGACACTCCCAGGAACACCTCTGACACTCCCTGCACACCTCTGACACTCCCTGGCACCCACTGACACTCCCCTGGCACACCCCTGACACCACAGGCACACCTTGACACTCACAGGCACACCCCAGACACCCCAGCACACGTCTCACACCCCAGGCACACCCCTGAAACCCCAGGTACCCTCTGTCACCCTGATACATCTCAAACACTCAGGCACACCGCTGGCACTCCAGGCACACTGCTGACACTGCCAGGCACACCAGACACTGCCAGGGCCACCTCAGACACTGCCAGGCACACCCCAGACCCCAGGCACACCCAGACACCCAAAGAGCACCTCTGACACCCCAAGTGCACCTCTGACACCCCAGGCACCTCTGACACCCCAGGCACACCCCAGACACCCCAGGCACACCAGACACTGCCAGGCACACTTCAGACACTGCCAGGCACACCTCAGACACTCCCAGGTACACCCCACACAGGTATTCCTGTGACACCCCAGGTACACCTGACATTCCCAGGCACACCTCCGACACTCCCAGGTACACTCTTTCACCCCCAGGTACACCTCTGACACTCCCAAGTACACCTCCGAAACTCCCTGGTACACTTCACCCCAGGTACACCTGACACCCCAGGTACACTTCTTACACACCCAGGTACACTTCACACTCCCAGGCACACCTCCGACACACCCAGGTATCTCTGACACTCCCAGGTACACCTCCACACTCCAAAGTACACCTCTGACACTCCCAGGTACTCCCTTGACACTCCCAGGTACCCACTGACATTCCCTGGCACACCTCTGACACTCCCAGGCCACCGCTGACACTGTCAGGTACACCTCCGACACTCTCAGGTACACCTCTCGACACTCCCAGGTACTCTGACACTCCCAGGTACACCTCTCACACTCCCAGGTACACCTCTCACACTCCCAGGTACAGCTCTGACACTCCAAGGCACACCTCTGACACTCCTATGTACACCTCTGACACTCCCAGGTACTCCACTGACATTCCCTGTACACCCTCTGACACTCCCAGGTACACCTCTGACACTTGCGTACACCCCTGACACTCCCAGTGACACCTCTGACACCCAGGTACCCACTGACACTCCCCTGGCACACCCCTGACACTCACAGGTACACCTCTGACACTCCCAGGTACACCTCTGACACCCCAGGTACACCTCTAACACTCCCCAGGCACACCGCTGACACTCCCAGGTACACCGCTGACACTGCCAGGCACACCCCAGACACTGCCAGGTACACCTCAGACACTGCCAGGTACACCCTCAGACACTCCCAGGTACACCTCAGACACCCCAAGGAGCACCTCTGACACCCCAAGCACCTCTGACACTCCCAGGCACACCTCCGACACTCCCAGGTATACCTCTGACACTCCCAGGTACACCTCCGACACTGAAGGTACACCCTCTGACACTCCCATGTACTCTGACACTCCCAGGTACTCACTGACATTCCTGGTACACCTCTGACACTGCCAGGTACACCTCAGACACTGCCAGGCACACCCCAGACACCGCCAGGCACACCTCAGACACCCCAGGCACACCCTCAGACACCCAGCACCTCACACCCTGTGCACCCATGACACATCCAGGCACACCTCTGACACTCCCAGGTACACCTCAGACACTCCCAGGCACACCCTGACATTCCCAGGCCACCTCTGACACTCCCAAGTACACCTCTGACACTCCCAGGTACACCTCCGACACCCGCAATACCCTCCGACACTTCCCAGGTACACTTCTTACACTAGTGCACACCTCCGACAGTCAACAGGTACAACCTCTGACACCCCAGTGCCACCCTGACACCCCAGGTACACCTTTGACTCTCCCAGGTACTCACTGACATTCCCTGCACACCTCTGACACTCCCAGGTACACGCCCGACACCCCACACACACCTCTGACACTCCAGGTACACCTCTGACACTCCCAGGTACACCTTGACACTCCCAGGCACACCTCTGACACCCCAGGTACACCTCTGACACCCCAGGTACACCTTGACACTCCGGTACCCACTGACATTCCCGGTACACCTCTGACACTCCCAGGCACACCGCTGACATTGCCAGGCACACCTCCGACACTCCCAGGCCTCCGATACTCCCAGGCACACTTCTCACACCTCCCAGGTACACCTCGACACTCACAGGACACCTCTGACACTCCCAGGTACACCTCTGACACCCAAGGTACACCTCTGACACTAGGTACACCTCTAACACTCCCAAGTACTCCACTGACATTCCCTGGTACACCTCTGAAACCCCCACGACGTCCGACACCCCAGATACACCTCTGACACCCCAGGTACATCTCTGACACTCCCAGGTACACGTCTGCACTGCCAGGTACACCTCTGATAATCCCAGTACTCCTGTGACACTCCCAGGTACACCTCCGACACTCCCAGGTACACTCTGACACTCCCAGGTACACCTCCGATATTCCCAGGTACACTTACGATATTCCCAGGTACACCTCTGATACCCAGGTACATCTCTGACACTCCCAGGTACACCTCTGACACTTGTACAACCTCTGACACTCACAGGTACACCCCTCTAACACTCCCAGGTACACCTCTGACACCCCAGGCACACCTCTAACAATCCCAGGTACCTTGTCACCCCTGATACACCTCTAACACTCCCTCCCTGATACACCTCTAACACTCCCAGGTGCACTGCCACACTTCCAGGTACACCGCTGACACTGCCAGTTACACCTCAGACACTGCCAGGTACACCTCAGACACTGCCAGGTACACCTCAGACACCCCAGTACACCTCACACACCCCAGTGCACCGCTGGCACTCCCAGGCACACCTCTGACACCCCAGGCACACCTCTGACACCCCACAGGCACACTCCGACACCTTCCATACACCGCCGACACGCCCAGGCACACTCTCACACCTTACACCCGACACTCCCAGGTACACCCTGACACCCCAGGCACACCTCCGATATTCCCAGGCACACTTCTACGATATTCCCAGGTACACCCTCTGACACCCCAGGTACATCTCTGACACTCCCAGGTACACCTCTGACACTCCCAAGTACACCTCTGACACTCCCAGGCCACCTCCGACACTCCCAGTACACCTCCGACACTCCCAGGCACTACTTACACTCCCAGGCACACTCCGGCAGTCACAGGTACACCTCTGACACCCCAGGCACACCTCTGACACCCCAGGCACACCTTGACACTCCCAGGTACCCACTGACATCCCTGGTACACCTCTGACACTCCCAGGTACACGTCCGACACCCCACACACCTCTGACACTCCCAGGCACACCTCTGACACCCCAGGCACACCTTGACACCCCAGGTACACCTCTGACACCCCAGGCACACCTCTGACACTCCCAGGTACACCTTGACACTCCCAGGTACTCCACTGACATTCCTGGTACACCTCTGACACTCCCAGGTACACCGCTGACATTGCCAGGTACACCTCCGACACTCCCAGGTACACCTCCGATACCCCAGGTACACTTCTCACACTCCCAGGCACACTCCGACAATCACAGGCACACCTCTGACACCCCAGGCACACTGACACCCAAGGTACACCTCTGACACTCCCAGGCACACCCTAACACCCCAAGTACCCACCGACATTCCCTGGTACACCTCGACACTCCCACGAGACGCCCGACACCCCAGATACACCCTCTGACACTGGTACATCTCTGACACTCAGGTACACGTCTGGCACTGCCAGGTACACCTCTGATAATCCCAGGTACCTCTGACATACAGGTACACTTACGATATTCCCAGGCACACCTCTGACACTCCCAGGTACATCTCTGACACCCCAGGTACACTCCTCTGACACCCTAGGTACACCTCTGACACTCCAAGGTACACCCCTACCACTCCCAGGCACACCTCTGACACCCCAGGCACACTCAAACAATCCTAGGTACCCCTTGTCACCCCTGATACACCCCCACTCCCCAGGCACCGCTGACACTCCAGGCACACCGCTGACACTGCCAGTCACACCTCAGACACTGCCAGGCACACCCAGACACCGCCAGGCACACCAGACACCCCACACCCTCACACACTCCCAGGTGCACCGCTGGACTCCCAGGTACACCTCTGACACTCCCTAAGCACACCTCTGACACTCAGGCACACCTCCGACACTCCCAGGTACACGCCGACACGCCCAGGTACACTCTCACACCCCAGGCATACCTCCGACACCCCAGGTACACCTCTGACACCCCAGGCACACCTCCGATATCCCCGTACACTTACGATATCCCAGGTACACCTCTGACACCCCAGGCACATCTCTGACACCCCAGGCACACCTCTGACACCCAGGTACACCTCTGACACTCACAGGCACACCCTAACAATCCCAGGTACACCTCTGACACCCGGCACACCTCTAACAATCCTAGGTACCCTTGTCGCTCCCTGATACACCTCTAACACACCCAGGTGCACCGCTGACACTCCCAGGTACACCGCTGACACTGCCAGTTACACCTCAGACACTGCCAGGCACACCTCAGACACTACCAGGCACACCTCAGACACCCCAGGCACACCTCCACACACCCCAGGTGCACCGCTGGCACCCCCATACACCCTGACACCCCCAAGCACACCCAGACACCACAGGCACACCCCAGACACTCCTCAGGCACACCGCCCGTCACCCCAGGCACACCCTGACACCCCATGTACACCCTTGACACTCCCAGGCATTCCACTGACATTCCCTGGTACACCTCTGACACTCCCAGGTACACCGCTGACACTGCCAGGCACACCTCCTACACCCCAGGTACACCTGACACTCCCAGGTACACTTCTCATACTCCCAGGCCACCTCTGACACTCCCAGGTACACCTCTGACACTAACAGGTACACCTCTGACACTCCAAGGTACACCTCTGACACTCCCAGGTACACCTCTGACAATCCCGATTTCTCCACTGACATTCCTGGTACACCTCTGACATTCCCAGGTACCGTCCGACACTCCCACACACCTCTGACACTCCCAGGCACATCTCGACACCCGGCACACCTCCTGACACTGCCAGGCACACCTCTGACAATCCCAGGTACTCCTGTGACACTCCCAGGCACACATCCGACACTCCCAGGTACATCTCTGACACTTACAGGTACATCTCTGACACTCCCAGGTACACCTCTGACACTCAGGTACTCCTCTGTCACTCCCTAATACACCTCTAAGACTCTCATGTGCACCGCTGACACTCCCAGGTGCCACCAGCTGACACTGCCAGGTACACCTCAGACACTCCCAGGTACGCCTCAGACACGCCAAGGTGCACCTCTGACTCTCCCAAGTGCACCTCTGACCTCCTAGGCACCCTCTGACACTCCCAGGTATTCCTCAGACACCCCAGGCACACTCCGACACTCCCAGACACCTCCGAACCTCCCAGGCACACTCTCACACCCCAGGCACCTCCGACACTCCCAGGAACACCGCTGACACCCCAGGTACACCTCGACACCCCAGGTACACCTTGACACTCCCCAGGTACCTCTGACACCCCAGGTACACCTTGACACCCCAGGTACACCTCTGACACTCCCATGTACACCCTCTGACACTCCCAGGTACACCTCTGACACTCCCTGGTACTCACTGACACTCCCTGGTAAAACCCCCTGACACTCACAGGTACACCTCCTGACACCACAGGCACACCCCAGACACCCCAGGCACACGTCTCACACCCTAGGCACACCTCTGAAACTCCCAGGCACCCCTCTGTCACCCCTGATACACCTCCCAACACTCCCCAGGCACACCGCTGACACTCTTAGGCACACCGCTGACACTGCCAGGCACACCCCAGACACTGCCAGGCACACCCCAGACACCCAAAGAGCACCTCTGACACTCCCAAGTGCACCTCTCACACCCCAGTACACCCGACACCCCAGGCACACCCCTGACACTCCCCAGTTACACCTCTGACACTCCAAGGTACACCTCTGACACTCCAGTGCCACCTCTGACACTCCCAAGTACCACCACATTCCCTGGTACACCTCTGACACCCCACGTAGACGTCCAACACCCCAGATACACCTCTGACACCCCCAGGCACATCCGACACCCCAGGTACACCCTGACACTCCAGGCACATCTCTGACACCCCAGGTACACCTCTGACACCCCAGGTACCTCCTCTGTCACCCCTGATACACCTCTAAGACTCTCATGTGCACCCGCTGACACTCCCAGGTACACCGCTGACACTGCCAGACACCTCAGACACTGCCAGGCACACCTCAGACACTGCCAGGTACACCTCAGACACTGGTACACTCAGACACCCAAGGTGCACCCTCTGACACGCCCATGCACATCTGACCCTCCTAGCACACCTCTGACACACCCAGGTACCTCCGACACCCCAGACACCTCCGAGCACTCCCAGGCACACCCTCACACCCCAGGTACACCTCCGACACCCCAGGAACACCGCTGACACTCCCAGGCACACTCGACACTCCCCAGGTACACCCTGACACTCACAGGTAATCCTCTGACACCCCAGGCACACCTCCGACATTCCCAGGCACACCTCCCACACTCCCAGGTACACTTCACCCCCAGGTACACCCCACACTTGCCACCTCCGAAACTCCCCTGGCACACTTCACTCCCCAGGTACACCTCCGACACTCCCAGGTACACTTCTTACACTTGTACACTTCTCACACTCCCAGGCCACCTCCGACACTCCCAGGCATACCTCCTCTGACACTTGCACACCTCCGACACCTGCACACCCCTGACACCCCAGGCACCCACTGACACTCCCCAGGTACTCCTACTGACATTCCCTGGCACACCTCCTGACACACCCCCAGGCACACCGGCCGACACTGCCAGGCACACCTCCGACACTCAGGCACACCCTCTCGACACCCCAGGCACACTTCACACCCCAGGCACACCTCCTCACACCCCAGGCACACCTCTCACACCCCAGGCACACCTCCTCACACCCAGCACACCCTGACACCCCATGTACACCTCTGACACTCCCCAGGTACCCACTGACACCTCCTGGCACACCCCTGACACTCACAGGTACACCTCTGACACTCCCAGGTACACCTCTGACACTCCCAGGCCACCCCAATACTCCCCAGGCACACCACACTCCCAGGCACACCGCCGACACCGCCAGGCACACCCCAGACACCGCCAGGCACACCTGAGACACCGCCAGGTACACCCCTCAGACACCCCAGGCACACCTCAGACACCCAAGGAGCACCCTGACACCCCAAGCACCTCTGACACCCCAGGCACACCTCCGACACCCCAGGCATACCTCCTGACACCCCCAGCACACCTCCGACACCCAAGGCACACCCTGACACTCCCAGGTACCCCTTGACACCCCAGTACCCACCGACATCCCCGGTACACCTCTCACACTCCCAGGTACACTTCAGACACTGCCAGGTACACCTCTGACCACTGCCAGGTACACCTCAGACACTCCCAGGCACAATTTCCCAGACACTCCAAGGTGTACCTCCTGACACCCTGCACCCATGACATCCAGGCACACCTCCTGACACCCCAGGCACACCTCAGACACCCTTCTGTGCACACTGCTGACATTCCCAGGCACACCTCTGACACCCCACACCTCCACACCCTACTCAGGCACACCTCCGACACCCTTGCACACCTCCTGACACCCCAGGCACACTTCTACACCCCAGGTACACCTCCCTGACAATCACAGGTACACCTCCTGACCCCAGGCACACCTCCTGACACCCCAGGCACACCCATGACACCCCAGTACTCCACTGACATCTCTACACTCTGACACTCCCAGGCCATCAGCCTGACACTCCTACATACACCTCTGACACTCCCAGGTACACCTCTGACACTCCCAGGCACACCTTGACACTCCCAGGCACACCGCTGACATTGCCAGGCACACCTCCGACACTCCCAGGCACACCTCCTGACACCGCCAGGCACACCCCTCACACCCCAGGCACACCTCCGACACTCCCAGGTACACCTCTGACACCCCAGTACACCTCCGACACCCAAGGCACACCTCCTGACACTCCCCAATGCACACCCTGACACCCCAAGTACCCACCGACATCTCCCGGCACCCTCTGACACTCCCACGACGTCCGACACACTCCCAGATACACCTCTGACACTCCCAGGTACATCTCTGACAATTTAGGTACACGTCTGGCACTGCCAGGTACACCTCTGATAATCCCAGGTACCCTGTGACACCCTTGTACACATCCGACACCCCAGGTACACCTCCTTGACACCTCATGTACATCTCTGACACTCCCAGGTACACCTCTGACACCCTACCTGCCTGTCACCCCTGATACACCTCTAAGACTCTCAGCGCACCGCTGACACCCCAGGTAAACCGCTGACACTGCCAGATACACCCCACACTGCCAGGCACACCCCAGACACTGCCAGGTACACTGCTGACACTGCCAGGCACACCAGACACTGCCAGGCACCACCTCAGACACTCCCAGTACACCTCAGACACTCCAAAGAGCACCTCTGACACCTCCCAAGTGCACCGCTGACTTGGTGTACACCGCTGACACTGCCACATACACCCTTGCAGACACTGCCAGGTACACCCCTGTGACACTGCCAGGTACACCTCAGACACCCCAGGCACACCCTGACACCCTGCGCACCTCCTCTGACCTCCCAAGTGCACCTCCTGACCCTCCTAGGCACACCTCTGACACCCCAGGCATTCCTCAGACACCCTGTGCACACCTCCGACACCCCAGATACACCTCCGACACCCCAGTTACACTTCCTCACACTCCCAGGCACACCTCCGACACCCCAGGAACACACCGCTGACACCCCAGGCACACCTCCTGACACTCCCCAGGTACACCTCCGACACTCCCAGGCACACCTCTCGACACCCCAGGCACACCTCTCACACCCCAGGTACACCTCTCACACTCCCCAGGTACACCTCTCACACCCTGCACACCTCTCACACCCAAGCACACCTCTGACACCCCATGTACACCCTGACACTCCCAGGTACTCCACTGACATTCCTGCACACCTCTTGACACCCTGTACTCTGACCTCCCAGGCACACCCTGACACCCCAGCCACACCTCCTGACACTCCCAGGCACCCACCTGACACCCCTACACACCCCCGACACCACAGGCACACCCCTGACACCCCAGGCACACCCCTGACACCCAGGCACACCCCCAACACCCCAGAACTGCCCACACTCCCAGGCACACGCTCGACACCGCCAGGCACACCTCCGACACCCCAGGCACACCTTGACACTCCCAGGTACTCCACTGACATTCCTGAGCACCTCTGACTCTCCCAGGTACACGTCCGACACCCCACATTGCCACCTCTGACACCCCAGTACACCTCCTGACACCCCAGTACACCTCCGACACCCCAGTACACCCCTTACACCCCAGGTACACCTCCGACAAATCACAGGCACACCCTGACACCCCAGGCACACCTCCGACACTCCCAGGCACACCTTGACACCTTTTGCGTACCCACTCTGACATCTCTGGTACACCTCTGACTCTCCCAGGTACACGTCCACACCCCACACACCTCTGACACTCCCAGGCACACCTTGACACCCCAGGCACACCTTGACACCCCAGGTACACCTCTGACACTCCCAGACACCTCTGACACTCCCACACCTTTGACACTTGGTGGTACTCACTGACATTCCTTGGTACACTCTCTGACACTTGTGCGGGCCACCGCTGACATTGCCAGGTACACCTCCTCCGACACTCCCAGGTACACCTCCGACACTCCCCAGGTACACTCTCACACTCCTGCACACCCTCCGACACCTCACAGGCACACCCTCTGATACCCCAGGTACACCCTGACACCTGCACACCTCTGACACCCCAGGCACACCTCCTGACACCCCAAGTACCCACCGACATTCCCCAAGTACACCTGACACCCCACGCAGACGTCCGACACCCCAGACACACCTCTGACACCCCAGGCACATCTCTGACACTCCCCAGGTACATCTGGCACTGCCAGTACACCTCTGATAATCCTAGGTACTCCTGTGACCCTCAGGTACACCTCCGACACCCCAGGTACACCTCTGACAATTTGGTACAATCTCCTCCGATATTCCTGTGTACACTTACGATATTCCCAGGCACACTTCGCCACTCCCCAGGTACATTTCTGACACTCCCCAGGTACACCTCTGACACCCCAGGTACACCTCTGACACCTACAGGTACACCCTCTAACACCCCAAGTACACCTCTGACACCCCAGGCACACCTCTAACAATCCCAGGTACTCCTTGTCA
>NW_024721511.1:0-25417 GCF_018991925.1 Homarus americanus | reverse complement strand
GGACACTCGGAAACCATATTCTCTAGCCCACCTGGGTCGGTGCTGGAGGTTAGTACTGTGTCCTTTCTGGACGGGGGCCCACTCTAACTATCACTAGGCAACACACGCACTAACAACACAGTCATAGTACGGCTGTATAGATGATATTATGTGTAAATATTGTATATGGCATTTTATACTATGCATTATCTTCATTATATATAAACAGGAAGAAAAATTACCATACGTTGTAGTTACGAAAGTATGAATGGAAATAAACACTTCCAACCCACCCAGTGAATCCACATGCCGTTTACAGCGCTTGTGGCCAGACCACGACGATTCCACCACACCCCGTCTATATCTTTTATTTCCCATCATTCGCGTAACTATATGAAAAATCGTGTTGAATTTAATCACATATTTCAAAAACCTAAAATTACATGTGGCTCAGTCACTCCTTATTTGACACACTTATAGTCTAATACTCTGACCATCCCACCTGGGCACATGGAGGCCCACGGTAACTCTCACGGGGCAACATCCTTGCAATTGTTGAGAAGAGTTAAATATGTTATAATATATATATATATATTTATATATATATATATATATATATATATATATATATATATATATATATATATATATATATATATATATATATATATATCTCAACCCGCCAGGATTCGAACCCACGGCCCATTAATCCTGGCGGGTTGAGGTGTTGATTGTATGTAGAAGCCCGCATGCTTTATTCGGCTAATGAAATATATATATATATATATATATATATATATATATATATATATATATATATATATATATATATATATATATATATATATATATACAGGTATATATATATATATATATATATATCATGTAGATCCACAATGAAAACGTGGATAAGATAAATCTTGATAAAATCACACAGGTTGCCTCTGAAGATGTCTTGAATAAAGACGAAAGCTAAGGTGCTGATAACCACAAGGAAAGAAGAAAACATAAGAACATAAGAATGGAGGAAACTGCAGCGGGCCTATTGGCCCATACTGGGCAGTCCCGTTTACACCCAACCCTTATTGCTCATATGAGCATCCAACCTATGTTTGAAGCAATTCAGCGTATTCGAGTTAATGATGATATTTGGTAACTTGTTCCATTCATCCACTACTCTGTTTCCAAACCAGTGTTTACCTATTTCAGGCCTAAATCTAAATTTGTCTAATTTAAAACCATTGTTACGAGTTCACTCCTGGTTGGATAGTTTGAGTACCTTTGTAATGTCCCCTTTGTTTAGCCCTGCCTTCCACTTATACACCTCTATCAGGTCCCCCCTCGCTCTACGTCTCTCAAGGGAGTGCAAATTAAGATGCTTTAACCTGTCTCTATACTCAAGGTTCCTAATGCCCGGGATTAGTCTTGTCATTATCCTCTGAATTCTTTCCAAGGATTCTATATCCATTCTGTAATACGGTGACCAGAACTGAACTGCGTAATCCAGGTGTGGTCTCACAAGAGCAAGATACAGTTTTAGGATGACCTCGCTAGTCTTGTAACTAACACTCCTTTGTATGAACCCAAGTACTTTATTAGCCTTGTTACGAGCAAAAACACATTGTTTACTTGGCTTAAGGTTCCTACTTATCATTGCTCCTAAATCTCTCTCGCAGTCGGATTTCTCTATGGCATCGTTGTTCATCTGGTATCTGGTTTCCCTGTTTATATCTCCTATACTGAGTACTTTACATTTGTCGACGTTGAATTTCATCTGCCATTTTTCAGACCATTCGAAAAATTTGTTTAGATCTTCCTGTAGTTTTGCCGAGTCCTCGTCAGATTTGATAACACGTCCTATTTTAGTGTCATCAGCAAATTTACTTATGTTGCTGTCAATGCCGATATCTATGTCGTTTATGTATATAATAAATAATAATGGTCCAAGTAATGAGCCTTGGGGAACTCCACTTGTGACGTTGCTCCAATGGGACTTAGTGCCGTTAATGCTCACTCGCTGTTTCCTGTCCTGTAACCACGCCCTAATCCATTTAAGGATGTCACCTTTGATGCCATGATCTTCTACCTTTCTAATTAGTCTTTCGTGGGGGACTCTGTCGAAGGCTTTGCTAAAGTCGAGATATACCACATCATAATTGTGCCCCTCGTCCACCGATTCGAAAACTGATGAAAAGAATGTTAATAGATTAGTTAGGCAAGAACGTCCGCTTGTGAAGCCATGCTGGGAATCATTGATCAATCGATGCTTCTCCAGGTGATTTCGAATAGAGTTTGAAATGATTGCCTCCAGTAATTTGCCTACTATTGATGTTAGACTGATTGGGCGGTAGTTAGAGGATGGTGATCTATCCCCCTTCTTGAAAATCGGTATTACTCTTTCGTGTAATTCAGATCTTGAGGGGTCTGTACTCACCCCTGAAGATGTGAAATACACGAAAGCGCTTGGGAACTTCGTGTTTTCTTCTTTCCTTGTGGTTATCAGCATATACCTAGATTACGCGCACCTACAGTGATTTACTTGCATATATATATATATATATACTTTCCCTCACCCTAGCAAACTAGTTAGCAAGTTGCTAGAGTCAATTATTGCTACAAAAATCAGAAGCCACCTTGAAACATTCAACTTAATTCATTCTTCTCAGCACGGGTTCACCCAGGGACGTTCTTGTCTCACAAATTTGCTTAGCTTTTTCTCAGAAGTATATGAAGCGGTAGATAATGATAAGTCATATGATATAATTTATTTAGATTTCAGTAAAGCATTCGATAGAGTCCCTCATGAGAGATTGATAAGGAAGGTAGAAGCACATGGAATAGGTGGATCAGTATTAAAATGGATTAGGTCATGGTTAACTGGTAGGAAACAAAGAGTCAGCATAAATGGATTAAAGTCAGACTGGGGTGCGGTCAAAAGCGGAGTTCCCCAGGGATCTGTATTAGGCCCTCTGCTGTTTGTTATATTCATTAATGATCTTGATTTAGGCATAACTAGTAGGATTAGTAAATTTGCAGATGATACCAAAATGGGGAGAGTGATAAATTCAGACAGTGACTTTGAACACCTTCAAAGAGATCTAGATACCTTACATGAGTGGTCAGTAGACTGGCAAATGAATTTTAATACTGATAAATGCAAGGTACTACAGATAGGGAAGACGAATACAAACGTTAAGTATAAACTAGGTACACGGAAATAGAAAACTCAGTTTGTGAAAAAGATCTAGGTGTATTTGTTAGCAACGACTTGAAACCTAGAAAACAATGTATTAGCGTTCGCAACAAGGCAAAACAGGATTCTTGGGTTCATATCTAGGTCTGTGAGTAACAGAACTGCTGACGTTATCTTGAAACTTTACCTAGCATTAGTGAGGCCACACATGGATTATGCGGTTCAGTTCTGGTGTCCTTATTATAGAATGGACATAGATTCTTTGGAGAGAGTACAAGAAGAATGACAAAAATGATCCATAATATTAGAAACCTTCCATATGAAGAAAGACTGAAAAGCTTAGGCTTACATTCATTAGAGGCGTAGAGTTAGGGGAGATATGATAGAGGTGTACAAGTGGGTAAGTGGGATTAACAAGGGTAAAATGGAAGATGTTCTGAAGCTCAGTAATAACGAAATAACTAGAACAAATGACTTTAAATTAGATAAATTCGATTCAGAAAGGATATAGGCAAGCACTGGTTTGGTAATAGAGTTGTGGATATGTGGAATAGGCTACCGAGTGCTATAGTAGGATCGGGGACGCTAGGGAGCTTCAAGACGAAGTTGGATAGGCACATGGAAGTGCTGGGATGGGTGTGAAAGGGATCTGCCCTGTATGGGCCAGTCGGCCTCCTGCAGTATCCCACTTTCTTATGTTCTTATGTTCTTATAACCAAACAGCCTCGCAAGTACCAATAGGTCTGTATATAATGTCTGTGCACGCGCAAAAATGCCCTAGTATATTTTACTAATGTCTCATTATCCACGGGTTTTCTTACAGTTTGGCTGTGAGTTTTCTATTTTGTCTACCTGCCAGTTCAACAGGACTGCTAAACATCCTCCCAGCAACTCATATGCCACCCCAGACCCACAGCCTATATGTATGGTGCAAGACCGCAGTCCAATACATACAAGTTAGGCAGTCAAGCGTTGGTTTGAGGCGCACCCGCAGATTATTCTATTGGACTGGCCCCGTAAAGGAGCCGATTGTAATCTAATTTAAAATCTATGGGCGCATATGGTTGTTGAATGGGATGTTGAGGAAAAAACGAGTGAGGCAGTGAGTAGACACGCACATAATGTGTGGGAGGGAATAAGGAGGAGGCCGAACATCTGCAGCAATCTGGTAGATTCCATGCCCACCAAATTGCTTGAAGTTACAGCAGCAGATGGAGGTTGGACACGGTATTAACCTGTGGTCAAGAATTAAATCTCCGCCCACGACGGTGCCTTGTAGGGGGTGGCGGGGGAGTTGGATCTCTGGTGTAACCTCGTTGGGGCCACATAGACTTCGTTTCCTAACTCTCGGGAATTTGTCCACGTATTTTACTATGTGGTTTTACGTCACTTCGCATAAATATGCTTACAAAATCTATGCATTAATATGCATAACTCTTGGGAATCTATCCAGACATTAAATATATGTTATATACTACAATAATCACATAGATATGTTGACAATGTTTATGCATAATAAATGTGAAAAATATTTTTGGGGTTTCAATTAACCAATAATCATGCCTACAAAACAATCTTGATGCTCTAAGTGCATGTATGTGTTAAATAACGAGTAACTGATCAACATTATTTTGGTAAATAAAGAAATGAAAAGCAAGCACTTAGCCATATGGATATAGTTACACGGAAGAAGGGAAATAAGGATGAACCATGGTTTTGATGGAAACATTGTGCTCTGGGACGATGCTCACAATGACTAATGGGAGAAACCTCTTTATGAAACATCTTTCCAACTAAGGATGAAGCTTAATGTTACAGAACACACACACACACACACACACACACACACACACATACACAGTTCAACTTTGTGTGACGCGTTTTCTGACTTGGGGTGGCTTTGAGCGAACCATACACTTGATATTACAATTTATGTATCCTTCCTGTCCATGATTTACAACAATAACTGTAGGGTAAAAGTTACAATATTATACTAATTATACTATCATGTATTGATACTATGACTTGTTACCAAGATATAGAGCACGATGAACATAACATGATAATGATAGTGAAGCCTGGAAGGGTTCATATCATAACTTGTGTGTTCGTGCGTATGTTGCCCCGTGAGAGTTACCATGGGCCTCCATGTGCCCAGGTGGGATGGTCAAAATATTACAATATAAGTGTGTCAAATGAGGAGTGACTGATCCACATGTAATTTAAGGTTTTTGAAATATGTAGTTAAATTAAACACGATTTTTCATATAGTTATGTGAATGATGGGAAGCATCGTTGTCTGGCACACACACACACACACACACACACGTTGTGTGGAGTCACTGGGTGGTTTGGAAGTGTTTATTTCCATTCATACTTTTGTAACTACAACCTATGGTATTTTTTCTTCGTGTTCATATATAATGAAGATAATGCAGAGTATAAAATGCCATATACAATATTTATACATAATGTCATCTATACAGCCGTACTATGACTGTGTGTGTTCGTGCGTGTGTTGCCTCGTGATAGAGTGGGCTCCCGTCCAGAAAGGACACTGTTCTAACCTCCAGTACCGACCTAGGTGGGCTAGAGATTATGGTTTCCAAGTGTACAACAGTCTCTAGATAGTACACTGGTGGTGAAACTGTCTCCAGTTAGTACACTGGAAGTACAACTGTCTCTTGTTAGTACACTGGTTGTACAAATGTCTCTTGTTAGTACACTGGTGGTACAACTGTCTCTTGTTAGTACACTGGTGGTACAACTGTTTCTGGTTAGTAAACGGGTGGTACAACAGCCTCTTGTTAGTACACTTATGGTACAACTGTCTCTAGTTAGTACATTGGTGGTATAACTTGTTAGTACACTGGCTGGTACAACCGTCTCTATTTAGTACACTGGTGGTACAACTGTCTCTTTTTAGTACACAGGTGGTACAACTGTCTCTTGTGAGTACACTGGTGGTACACCTTGATAGTATTCTGGAGGTACAACTGTCTCATGTTAGTACACTGGTGGTACAACTGTCTCTAGTTAGTACATTGGTGGTAAAACTGTCTCGTGTTAGTACACTGGTGGTACAACTATCTCTAGTTAGAACACAGGTGGTACAATTGTCTCTTAGTACACTAGTGGTACAACTTGTTAGTATACTGGCTGCTACAACAATCTCTAGTTAGTACACTGGTGGTATAACTGTCTCTTGTTAGTACACTGTTGGTACAACTTGTTAGTACACTGGTGGTACAACTGCCTCATGTTACTACACTGGGGGTACAACTTGTTAGTACACTGGCTGGTACAACTATCTCTTGTTAGTATACTGGTGGTACAACTGTTTCTCGTTAGTACACTAGTGGTACAACTGTCACTTGTTAGTACACTGGTGGTATAACTGTCTCTTGTTAGTACACTGGTGGTTCAACTGTCTGATGTTAGTATACTGGTGGTACAACTTGTTAGTACACAGGTTAGTACAACTGTCTTTAGTTAGTACACTGGTGGTACAACTGTTTCTTGTTAGTCCACTGGTGGTACAACTTTTTAGTACACTGGTGGTACAACTGTCCCTCGTTAGTACACTGGTGGTACAACTGTCTCTTGTTAGTACACTAGTGGTACAACTTGTAAGTACAATGGTGGTACAACTGTCTATAGTTAGTACATTGGTGGTACAACTGTCTCTTGTTAGTAAACTGGCGGTACAACTTGTTAGTACACTGATGGTACAACTGACTCCAGTTAGTACACTGGTGGTACAACTGTCTCTTGTTAGTACACTGGTGGTACAACTTGTTAGTACACTTGTGGTACTACTGTCTCGTTAGTACGCTAGTTTTACAACTTGTTAGTACACTGGTGGTGCAACTGTCTCTCGTTAGTACACTGGTGGTACAACTGTCTCTTGTTAGTACACTGGTGGTACAACTTGTTAGTACAATGGTGGTACAACTGTCTTTAGTTAGTGCATTGGTGGTACAACTGTCTCTTGTTAGTCCACTGGTGGTACAACTTGTTAGTACAATGGTGGTACAACTGGTTCTAGTTAGTACATTGGTGGTACAACTGTCTCTAGTTAGAACACTGGTGCTACAACTGTCTCTTGTTAGTACACTGGTGGTACAACTGTCTCTACTTAGTACACTGGTGGTACACTCGGAAACCATATTCTCTAGCCCACCTGGGTCGGTGCTGGAGGTTAGTACAGTGTCCTTTCTGGACTGGGGCCCACTCTAACTATCACGAGGCAACACACCCACGAACAACACAGTTAAAGTACGGCTGCAGAGATGATCTTATGAATATATATTGTATATGGCATTTTATACCATGCATTATCTTCATTATATATAAACACGAAGAAAAATTACCATAGGTTGTAGTTACGAAAGTATGAATGAAAATAAACACTCAATTCTACAGCCCGCCTGGGTCAGAAATTGCTGGAGGATTAGTACAGTGTCACTTTTCCCAGGACTTGGGCCCCTCTACTTTATAAAGCCTTTTACCCACAGTCGCTTCTGATTCAAAGTCTGGCTGCAGAGACAGTCTTATGAATATATATTGTATGTGGCATTTTATACATTTAATTATCTTAAATTTATATATAAACACGAAGAAAAATTACCGCCAGGTTGTAGTTACCGAAAACCTGAATGAAAATAACACTTCCGAAACCACCCAGTGAATCCATGTCGTTTACAGAAAGCGCTTGTGGCAGCCAGACCACATTTGATTCACCACAATATATCTTTTATTTTATCAATTGTAACTATACTTGAAAAATCGTATTTAATTTAACTACATATTTCCAAAACCTAAAATTAAATGTATATCAGTCACTCCTCATTTGACACATAGTATATGTAAATATCCCACTAGGCAGAGGCCCACAGTAACTCTGCAGACATCCTTGCATTTGTTGGATTGAGTTAAATATGTATATATATATATATATATATATATATATATATATATATATATATATATATATATATATATATATATATATATATATATATATATATATATATATATATATATATATATATATATGTATATATATATATATATATATATATATATATATATATATATATATATATAGTTTCATAGCAAACAACCTCGCAAGTACCAATAGGTCTGTATATAATGTCTGTGTATGCACTGAAATGCCCACAATGTATTTTACTAATGCCTCATTTATCCACAGGTTTCTTACAGTTTGGCTGTGAGTTTTCTGTTGTCTACCTGCCAGTTCAACAGGACTGCTAAACATCCTCCCGACAGCTCGCCTTACCCCCAGGGCCCATTTATATAACATGGTGCAAGACCACAGTCCAATACCTTTGAGTTGACAGTCAAGCGGGTGGTTTGAGGCGCACCCATGAATTATTCTGTGGACTGGCCGTAAAAGGAGCCGATTGTAATCAATAAATCTGAGCATATATAGTTGTTGAATGGGATGTTGAGGAAAACGGAGTGGGGACAATTGAGAGACAAGCACATAATGTATGTAGGGAATAAGAGATGCCGACATCTGCAGCAATGTAGTTCATACTCACCAGATTGCATGATTATGTGACAGATGGAGGTTGGACACGGTAATAACCTGTGGTGAAATTAAATCTCGCCCACGTTTTAACATGGGGTGACAGGGATTTAGCTCTCTGGGTGTAACCTCATTGAGGCCTAGACTTCGTTCCCGTAATCTCAGGAAGAATTTGTCCACGTATTTTTACTACATGCTTACGTCTCTTCATAAATAATATACAAAATCCATTAATATGCATAACTCTTGGGAATCTATCCAGATAAATATATATTTCTTACTACAATAATCACATAGATATATGGTGACAATGTTTATGCACCAATAAATGTGAAAAAATTTTGGGTTTAATTAACCAATAATCATGCCTACAAAACAATCTTGATGTCTGCAGTATGTTAAACCAGTAACTTGATCCACATTATTTTGGTAAATAAGAAATGAAAAGCAAGCACTTAGCCTTATGGATATAGTTACGAAGAGGAAATAAGGATGAACCATGGTTTGATGGAAACATTGTGCTCTGGGACGATGCTCACAAGCAATAAATGGGAGAAACCTGCTTTATGAAACATCTTACCTACTAAGGATGAGAGCTTAATGTTAAGACACACACACACTCACATACACAGTGAAACTTTGTATGACGCGTTTCTGACTTAGGGTGGCTTTGAGCGAACCATGCATTTGATATTACAATTTATGTCAGCCTGTCCATGATTTACAAGCCGCTTTGTAGGAGTAAAAAGTTACAATATTATACTAATAACACTATCGTATGATACTGCTTGTTTAGTTACCCAAGTTGAACTGATAGACATAACACGTAATGATGAGCAGGCCTGGAAGGGTTCATATCATAACTTATTAATATTCGTCTTGATATCATTACTTAGTAAAGGGGTACCCTTGGGCACCATTGCCCAGGTGGGATGGTCCAAAATATTACAATATAAGTCTGTCCAAGTAAAGAAATTTTGGTCACATGTAATTTTGAGTTTTTGAAATATGTAGTTAAATTAAACAAGGTTTATGAGTTATGTGAATAGTGGGAAGCATGTCGTTGTCTGCTTTTACACACACACACGCACACGTTGTGTGGGTCCTCAGGTAGTTTTGGAAGTGTTTATTCATTCACATACTTTTGTAACTACAACTATGTTATTTTCTTTTTTCTTCGTGTTCATATATAATGAAGATAATGCAGAGTATAAAATGCCATATACAATATTTATACATAATGTCATCTATACAGCCTTACTATGACTGTGTGTGTTCGTGGTGCGTTGCCTCGGATAGAGTGGGCTCTGTCCAGAAGACACTGTTCTAACCACCACTACCGACCTAGGTGGGCTAGAGATTATGGTTTGGTGTACAACTGTCTCTAGTTAGTACACTGGTGGTGAAACTGTCTCTAGTTAGTACACTGGTGGTACAACTGTCTCTTGTTAGTACACTGGTGGTAAAACTGTCTCTTGTTAGAACACAGGTGGTACAACTGTTTGTTACATTGGTGGTACAACTGTCTCTTGTTAGTACACTTTTAGTACAACTGTCTCTAGTTAGAACACTGGTTAGTACACTGGTGGTACAACTGTCTCTTGTTAGTACACTGGTGGTACAACTGTGTCTTTTTAGTACACTGGTGGTAGAACTCTCTCTTGTTAGTATACTGGCTTTTACAACTGTCTCTAGTTAGTACACTGGTGGTACAACTGTCTCTTGTTAGAACACATGTGTAACAACTGTTTCTGGTTAGTACATTGGTGGTACAACTGTCTCTTTGTTAGTACACTTGTAGTACAACTGTCTCTAGTTAGATTACTAGTTGTTAAACTGTCTCTTGTTAGTACACTGGTGGTTCAACTGTCTCTTTTTAGTACACTGGTGGTACAACTGTCTCTTGTTAGTACACTGGTGGTAAAGCAGTCTCTTGTTAGTACACTGGCTGGTACACCTTTCTCTTGTTAGTACACTGATGGTACAACTGTCTCTTGTTAGTACACTGGTGGTACAACTGTTTCTGGTTAGTACATTGGTGGTACAACTGTCTCTTGTCAGTACATGGCTGTCTCTAGTTAGAACACTGGTGGTACAACTGTCTCTTTTAGTACACTGGTGGTAGAACTGTCTCTTGTTAGTACACTGGCTGGGACAACTGTCTCCTAATTAGTACACTGGTGGTACAACTGTCTCTTGTTAGTACACTGGTGGCAACTACTTCCTCTTGTCCACTTACAACTCTCTCTTAGTACACTGGTGGTACAACTGTCTCTTGTTAGTACTCTGGTTTGAAATGTCTATCGTTATCATAATTTGGCACAACTGTCTCTATTTAGTGCACTGCTGGTATAACTTGTTAGTACACTGGCTGGTACAACTGTCTCTAATTAGTACACTGTCTGGTACAACTGTCTCTAGTTAGTGCACAGGTGTTAAATCTGTTTCTTGTTAGTATACTGGTGGTACAACTGTCTCTAGTTAGTATTACTGGTGCTAGTTCATACACTGGCTGGTACAAATGTCTCTAGTTAATACAGGTGGTACAACTGTCTTAGTTAGTACACTGGTGGTACAACTTGTTGGTGCACTGGTGGTACAACTGTCCCTAGTTAGTTCTCTGGTGGTACAACTGTCTCTAGTTAGTACATTGGTGGTACAACTGTCTCTTGTCAGTAGACTGGTGGTACAACTTGTTAGTACACTGGTGGTACAACTGTCTCTTGTTAGTTCACTTGTGGTACAGCTTCTTAGTACAATGGCTGGTACAGCTGTCTCTAGTTAGTACACTGGTGGTACAACTGTCTCTAGTTAGTACACTGGTGGTACAACTGTCTCTTGTCAGTAGACTGGTGGTACAACTTGTTAGTACACTGGTGGTACAACTGTCTTGTTAGTCCACTTTGTGCCATTACTATTAAGCTGGTACAGGTGTCTCTAGTTAGTACACTGGTGGTACAACTGTCTCTAGTTAGTCCACTGGTGGTACAACTGTCTCTAGTTAGTAAACTGGTCGAAGAACTGTCTCTAGTTAGTACACTGGTGGTACAACTTGTTAGTACACTGGTGGTACAACTGTCTCTAGTTAGGGAGGTTGTCATTTGCCTGGCCGTATAGATCGGTGGTGGTAATGGACCTTTTGAGTTTTGGTAACTTTATGGAAACATGTACTGTATGGTTGTTGTAAGTTACAAATCTCAAATCAAACAAATACCTTACTTTTGTCTCTGGGTGCAGAGGTGGGGAAGGTGGGAGGGGAGGTGGGTGGGGAAGGTGGGAGGTGAGTAAGTAGGGTGGAAGAGGTGGGTGGGACCTGGGTGGGAGCAGGTGGGGGTGGTAGATGGTGGGTGGGTGAGACGATGAGGGAGGTGGGTGGGGAGACCTGGGTGGGGAGGGACGTGGGGTGTGGGTGGGGGAGAAATGTAGTAATATATGAGGTTAATGAATGAGGTACTGCGAGGCGGAGACAAAAGTAAAGGAATTGGTTTTATTTGTGAGGTAAAGGAATAAACAGTGTGAGAGACGACAGTGAGAGACAAGGTTAGAGGCAACACCTTGTGTCTGCTGCACCCACTGTGTCTGCTGTACCCCACCTTGTGTCTGCTGTACCCCACCTTGTGTCTACTGTACCCCACCTTGTGTCTGCTGTACCCCACCTCGTGCCCCACCATGTGTCTACTGTACCCCTCTGTACCCCCCACCTTGTCTGCGCCCCACCTTTGTGTCTGTGCACCCCACCTTGTGTCTGCTGTACCCACCTTGTGTCTGTGCCCCACCCTGTGTCTGCTGTACCCCACCTTGTGTCTGCCCCACCATGTGTCTGCTTGTACCCCCACCTTGTGTCTTCTGTACCTTGTGTCTACAGTACCCCACCTTGTGTCTGATTGCCCACCTTGTGTCTACCTTGTCTGCTGTACCCCACCTTGTGGATACTGTACCCCACCTTGTCTGCTGTATCCACCTTGCGTCTACTGTGCCCCCACCTTGTGTCTACTGTACCCCACCTTGTGTGTCTGCTGTGCCCCCACCTTGCGTCTACTGTACCCCACCTTGTCTGCTGTACCCCACCTTGTGTCTGCTGTGCCCCACCTTGTGTCTGCTGTACCCCACCTTGGTCTACTATACCCCAACCTTGTGTCTGTGCCCCACCGTGTGTCTCTGTGCCCCTCTGTGCCCACCTTGTGTCTCTGCTTGCCCCACTCTTTACCCCTTCATGTGTCTACTGTACCCCACTCTGTACCCCACCTTGTGTCTCTGTACCCCACCTTGTGTCTACTGTACCCCACCTTGTGTCTGCTGTGCCACCTTGTGTCTACTGTACCCCTTGTGTCTACTGTACCCCTGTGTGTCTTCTGTGACACTTTGTTTCTGCTGTACCCCACCTTGTGTCTCTGTCTCCTCCTCTCTGTCTACTGTACCCTCCTTGTGTCTGCTGTACCCCACCTTGTGTCTGCTGTACCCCACCTTGTGTCTGCTGTACCTCCTTGTGTCTGCTGGAACCCACCTTGTGTCTACTGTACCGTGTGTCTACTCTTGTGTGTCTACTGTATCCCACCTTGTGTCTGCAATACCCGACCTTGTGTCTATAGCCCACCTTGTCCTGCAATACCCGACCTTGTGTCTACTGTAGCCCACCTTGTGTCTCTTTCCCCAGGTTGTGTCTGCTGTAACCCACCTTGTGTCTGTCACCCCACCTTGTGTCTCTGTACCCCCACCTTGTGTGTGTGTAACCACCTTGTGTCTACTGTACCCCACCTTGTGTCTCTGTACCCCCACCTTGTGCTGCACTGTACCCCACCTTGTGTCTCTGTAACCCAGCTTGTGTCTGCTGTACCCCACCTTGTGTCTACTGCACCCCACCTTGTGTCTACTGTACCCCACCTTTGTGTCTGCTGTAACCCAGCTTGGTCTGCTGTACCCCACCTTGGTCTACTTGCACCCCACCTTGTGTCCCACTGTACCCCAACCTTGTGTCTACACTCCACCTGTGTCTGCTGTAACCCAGGTCTGCTGTACCCCACCCTTGGTCTACTGTACCCCACCTTGTTCACTGTACCCCCCCACCTTGGTCTACTGTACCCCACCTTGTGTTTACTGTACACCACCTTGTGTCTGCTGTACCCCACTTTGTGTCTACTGTACCCCACCTTGTGTGTCTACTGTAGCCCACCTTGTGTCTGCTGTAACCCAGCTTGTGTTTGCTGTACCCCAGGTTGTGTCTACTGTACCCCAACTTGTGTCTACTGTACCCCACCTTGTGTCTACTGTACCCCTCCTTGTGTCTACTGTACCCACCCTGGTTCACTGAACCCCACCTTGTGTGTGTGCTGTACCCCACCTTGTGTCTGCTGTGACCCCACCTTGTGTCCATGCACCCCACCTTGGTCTGGTGCCCCACCTGTGTCTGCTGTACCACCCTGTGTCTGCTGTACCCCACCTTGTGTCTACTGCACCCCACCTTGGGTCTGGTGTACCCTACCTTGGTTCTGTTACCCCACCTTGTGTCTACTGTACCCCACCTATGTCTACTCGTACTTACAATGTGTCTGCTTGAACCCCACCTTGTGTCTATTGTACACCACCTTGTGTTTACTGTACCCCACCTTGTGTCTGCTGTACCCCACCTTGTGTATATTGTACACCACCTTGTGCTTGTACCCCACCTTAGGTCTGTTGTTCCCACCTTGTGCCCATTGTGACCCCACCTTGTGTCTACTGTACCCCACTTTGTGTCTGCTGTACCCCACCTTGGTTCTTCTGTACCCCACCTTGTGCCTACTGTACCCCACCTTGTGTCTACTGAACCCCACCTTGTGTGTGTTGCACCCCACCTTGTGTCTGTACCCCACCTTGTGTCTACTGCACCCCACCTGGGTCTGGTGTACCCCAACCTTGTGTCTGCTGTACCCCACCTTGTGTCTGCTGCCCCACCTTGTGTATACTAACCCACCTTGTGTCACGTACCCCAACTTGTGTCTACTGTACCCAACCTTGTGTCTGCTGTCCCCACCTTGTGTTCTCCTGTACCCCACCTTGTGTCTAATGTACCCCACCTTGTGTCTGCTGTACCCCACCTTGTGTCACTGTACCCCACCTTGGGTCTTCACTGCACTTTAATTTTGGTTCTGTACTCCACCTTGTGTCTGCTGTACCCCACCTTGTGCCTGCTATACCCCACCTTGTTTTTGCTGTACCCCACCTTGTGTCTACTGTACCCCACCTCGTGTCTGCTCTACCCCACCTTGAGTCTAATGTACCCCACCTTTGTGTCTGCTTACCCCACCTTGTGTCTACTGTACCCCACCTTGTGTCTACTGTACCCTCTTTGGTTCTGGTGTACCCCACCTTGGTCTGCTGCACCCCACCTGTGCCTGCTATACCCCACCTTGTGTCTGCTGTCCCCTACCTTGTGTCTGCTGTACCCCACCTTGTGTCTGCTGTACCCCACCTTGTGTCTACTGTACCCAACCTTGGTCTACTGTACCCCACCTTGTTCTGCTTGTACCCCACCTTGTGTCTGCTGTACCCCACCTTGTGTCTACTGTACCCCACCTTCTGTCTGCTGTACCCCACCTGTGTCTACTGTGACCACCGTGTGTCTGCTGTACCCCACCTTGGTCTACTGTACCCCACCTTGTGTCTGCTGTACCCACCTTCTGTCTACTTTTACCCCACTCTGTACCACACTTTGTGTCTGCTGTACCCCACCTTGTGTTACTGCACCCACCTTGTCTGCTGTACCCCACCTTGTGTCTGTTGTACCCCACCTTGTGTCTGTTGTACCCCCTTGTGTCACTGCAGCCCACCTTATGTCTACTGTACCCCACCTTGGGCCTACTGCACCCCACCGTGTGTCTGCTGTACCCCACCTTGTGTGTATTGTAACCCACCTGTGTCTACTGCACCCCACCTTGTGTCTACTGTACCCAACCTTGGACTACTGTACCCCACCTTGTGTCTCCTGTACCCACCTTGTGTCTACTGTACCCAACCTTGTGACTGCTGTACCCCACCTTGGTCTCCTGTACCCCACCTTGTGTCGAATGTACCCCACCTTGTGTCGAATGTACCCCCACCTTGTGTGTATTTACCCCACCTTGGGTCTACTGTACCCCACTTTGGTCTGTGTACCCCACCTTGTGTCTGCTGTACCCCACCTTGTGCTTGTTATGCCACACCTTGTGTCTGCTGTACCCTACCTTGTGTCTACTGTACCCCACCTTGTGTCTGCTGACCCCCACCTTGTGTCTGCTGTACCCCACCTTGCGTCTGCTGTACCCTACCTTGTGTCTACTGTACCCCACCTTGTTTCTACTGTACCCCACCTTGTGTCTGCTGTACCCCCACCATGTGTCTACTGTGACCCCACCTTCTGTCTGTACACAACCTTTTTTCTACTGTACCTCCTTGTGTCTCCTGTACCCCACCTTGTGTGTACTGTACCCCACCTTGTGTCTACTGTACCCCCACCTTGTCTGCTGTACCCACCTTGCTTCTACTGTACCCTCCTTGCGTTTGCTGTTCTCTCCTTGTGTCTGCTGCACCCACATTGCGTCTGCTGTACCCCACAGTGTCTATTGTACCCCACCTTGTATCTGCTAGCCCACCTTATGTCTGCTGTACCCCACCTTGTGTCTGCTGTACCCCACCTTGTGTCTATTGTTCCCCACTTTGTGTCTACTGTACCCCCACCTTGTGTCTGCTAACTCACGTTTTGTCTGCTGTACCCAACCTTGGTCTACTGTACCCCACCTTGGTCTACTGTGGCCCACCTGGGTCTGATGTTTACTGCCAGGTCTACTGTACCCCACCTTGTGTCTTCTGTACCCCACCTTGGTTCACTACACCACCTTGTGTCTATGTACCCACCTTGTGTCTCTACCCCACCTTGTGTCTACTGTACCCCACCTTCTGTTTACTGTACCCTACCTTGGTTCTGTGTACCGCACACCTTGTGTCTCCTGTACCCCACCTTGTGTCTTACCCCACCTTCTGCTGTGACCCCACTTGTGTCTACTGTACCTCCTTGTGTCTTCTGTTCCCCACCTTGTCTACTGTACCCCACCTTGTGTCTAATGTACCCCACCTTGTGTCTTGTGTACCCCACCTTGTGTCTACTGTACCCCACCTTCTTTTTACTGTGCCCTACCTTGGTTCTGGTGTGCCACCTTTGTCTGTGTCCCACCTTGTGTCTACTGTACCCCCACCTTGTGTCTCTGTCCATCCTTGTGTCTACTGTACCCCCACCTTGTGTCTGCTTTATACCCCTATCGTGTGTCTACTGTACCCCTTGTGTGTCCACTGTACCCACCTTGTCTATTACCCCTTGTATCTCCTGTACCCTCTCCTTGTGTGTGCTGTACCCCACATTTGCGTCTGCTGTACCCCATTGCGTCTGCTGTACCCCACCTTGTGTCTCTGTACCCCACCTTGTGTCTGCTGTACCCCACCTTGTGTCTACTGTACCTCACTAGTCTCTACTGTACCCCACCTTGTGTCTGCACCCCTAGTTTGTGTCCGCTGTGCCCCAGGTTGTGTTGCTGCCTGGGTTGTGTCTCACTGTGCCCCCACCTTGTGTGTCTGCTGTACCCCACCTTGTGTCTGCTCCTACCACTCCTTGTGTCCTATGTACTCCCTTGTGTCTCTGCTGCCCACCTTCTGTCTACTGTGCCCTACCATAGTTGTGGTGTACTGCACCTTGTGTCTGCTGCCACCTTGTGTCTGCTGTACCCCCTTGTGTCTGCTGTCCCCTACCTTGTGTCTGTACCCTACCTTGTGTCTGCTGTACCCCCTTGTGTCTACTCCCCCTCCTTGCTACTGTGCCTCCTTGTGCCACCTGTACCCCTCCTTGTCTGCTGTTCCCCCACCTTGCGTCTGCTGTCCCCACCTTGTGTCTACCCCCCCTTGTGTCTGGTGTACCCCTGGTTGTGTCCCTTTGTTTCCCAGGTTTGTGTCTGCTGTACCACAGGTTGTGTCTCACTGTACCCCACCTTGTGTCTGCTGTACCCCACCTTGTGTCTATGTTCCCCTCCTTTGTCTTCTACTCCTCTTCATGTGTCTACTGTACCCCTCCTTGTGCCACCTGTACCCCTCCTTGTGTCTTCTGTTCCCCCACCTTGCGTCTGCTGTACCTTGTGTCTACTGTACCCCCTTGTGTCTGGTGTACCCCACCTTATCCTGTACCCCACCTGTGTCTGCTGTACCCCACTTGTGTCTGCTGTACCCCACCTTGTGTCTACTGAACCTTGTGTCTGCTGTACCCCACCTTGTGTCTGCTGTACCCCACCATGTGTCGACTGTGCCCCACCTTGTGTCTGCTGTGCACCCCCTCTTTTACCTGCCCACCTTGTGTGTGCTGTACCCTTGTGTCTCTTTCCCCACCTTGTGTCTCTGTACTGCACCTTCGTTTTCACTGTGTCATAACACTCCTCCTTGTGTCTGATGTACCCCACATTGATCTGCTGAACCCCACCTTGTGTCTGCTGTTACCCCATCTTGTGTCTGCTGTACCCCGCCTTGTGTCTACTGTACCCCCACCTTGTGTCTGCTGTACCCCAACTGTGTCTGCTGTACACCACTTTGTGTCTGCTTTCCTCTGTTTGTCTACTGTACCCCACCTTGTGTCTGCTGTACCCCACTGTTGTGCCTACTGTACCCCACCTTGTGTGTGTGCTGTACCCCACCTTGTGTCTGCTGTACCCCCACCTTGTGTCTACTGCACCCCACCTTGAGTGTACCCCACCTTGTGTCTGCTGTACCCCTTGTGTCTCCTGTCACCCCATTTTTGTCTACTGTACCCACTTTGCGTCTACTATACCCCGTCTTGTCTGTGCCCCCATCTTGAGTCTACTGTACCCCACCTTGTGTCTCTGCCCCCCTGTAGTTCTCGTGTACCCCACCTTGTGTCTGCTGTACCCCACCTTGCGTCTACTGTACCCCCACCTTGTGTCTGCCCCACCTTGTCTGCTGTGCCCAAGGGCCTACTCTTCCATAACACTGCATCTTACTTTATGAGTCCCCCTCCCCTGACCATCTGCACCTTAAAGTCTTATTCTCTGTCTCTCTCTCTCTCTCTCTCTCTCTTGCTTCTTTATTCTCTTACATCAGTTCTCCCTCTGCCTTCTCCCCTCCCCCTCCCCTTCCCCCTCCTCCTCCCCTCACTTCCTGCAGCTCAGGTAATATAAGACCTGAAACCAATGACACCGTCCCCGCTTCGGTATATTTTCCTGCCCCGTGTTTGGTAAGTCTTTCATAAGATCACTTATGGGTTTAATAAATTAACCTATCATGTCTTCAACAAAATATGTGTGTTGTGTAAATATAAAGTAAATGTTGTGGCTTGCAACATTTATATGTACGTGGTAGCATTCAAAACCACAGCTTGTGTGTGTGCCTTAGCCCATGTCATTACTAGCATTAACGCCACCAACCTTATTGCCCTCCTTCCTTCCTCCCTCCCTCCCTCCCCTCTCTCAGTCTGTCTCCCTTTCCCTCTCTCCCTTCTCCTCCCCTCTCCCTTTCTCCCTCCCCCTCTCTCCCCATGTTTTCCTTTCCCTCACTACCTCTGTTTACTCCCTCCTCTTCCACCTCCATCTGTTACACATATCCTTCTACTGGCTTCCTCAGTTGCTTTCCTCATCTTCACTTCCTCCTCCCCCCTTCTTCTCTTCTTCTCTTCCTGTACTCCTCCTCCTCTCTACCCTTCATCTTTCCCTTCTAGTTATTTTCCTTTTCCTAGTTCGTCATTCTAATCGCTTTCTCCTCCTTCTTTCTCATGTCATATGTGATTGTCCATTACACTTGCCACTACCCTCTTGACCCCTCCCTATCTCCCCACCTCCGCTATTTACATCCTCCTGCCACACACACAACCCTCCCTACTGCATTACCTCTTACCTGCCCTACCTTTGCCCTTTCTTCCTGCTTGCGTGCCTGTCTGCCCCTGCCTCTACAGCCACCTGCTGCCCTTTCTGGCTGTACACTGCCCTATACGCACGCTGCCCATACCTGCACTGTCTCCTGTTCGTTGCCCATAACCGCACTACTGCTGCGCATACCTGCCCTGCCGTTACCCTATATTACGCACTGCCCCTCGCCCTATCATTTTCCTACGCACTTTCTTATAACCGCCTGGTTTCTGTTGCACTACAGCCGCCCTCTTACACTACTATATGCACTGCCCTGCTGACATATCGCCACTACCGCGCTGTACGCTATAACCGCACTGCCCTGCTGCCTGCCCTGCTGTCGCTGTCCTGCTTTGCTATCGCCTTTTCAACACCTGCCGCCTAATGCCGCACTGCCCCGCCAGCCACGCTGCATAACTCGCTATCGCGTCGCACTGTAGCCGTACTGCCCCTGCCAGCCATCTTTTCTTTATATGCTGCTTTCGCTGCTTATCATGTCACTGCCCTCTGCCGCGCAGCACCTCACATCGCCGCCTGCCGCTATGGCGGCGCGCTCATATTACGCTGCCCCTGCCGCACTGCGTCATGCACTATCGCCACTGCATGATCGCCATCACCACGCACTGCTCTGCCACACTGCCCTTCACTGCCCCTCTTACACTGCCCTGCTTCACTGCTCTTAACCGCCTGCCTCTGTACATTACCCATAACCACGCTAGTCTATGTACACTACCCTGCCACACTCATAATGCAATTCTTTCTCTTTACTGCCCCTTAACCTGCTGTCTATTACTTTTCTTATAACCACTTTTTTGCCACGCCATAACCAGGCCGCCTTCATAACCACGCTACCCCTGCACTTTCCCCTGTTTCCTGCCATACCACACTGCCCCATAACCGCACTGCCCCATAACGCACTTTGCCCCTGTTGCACTATCGCCCGCTTTCACGCCACTGCCCATATGCACTACCTCTTCTTTCTGCTCATCACTGTCATATTCTTTCATCATATCACCCATAACCGTTACCCTGTTACGCACTTTCGCCCGCATTTTGTACCTCTTCCTGCGATTGCCCGCCAGCCACGCTTCTTGCCTTCACACTGCGAGCAACCGCACTTCACCCCCTCGCCCACTGCCCGGCGCAGCCTGCTCCTGCCTGCACTGCGCACTGCACTGCTCATAACTGCACCATCGCATAACGCGCTATCGCCACCGCACTATCGCTTAACTGCACTGCTCGCCCACACTGCCCTGACTTTCTCCTTCCATTCTGCCACACTGCATAACTGCACTTTCTCGCCTTGCACTATCGCCGCGGCTGTCGCCGCCGCACTATCGCTGCTTTCACTTTCTCCACTTAGCCACACTACCCCGCCAGCCACACTGCCCCGCCGCCACCTGCCCTGACCGACTGCCCATAACCGCACTGCCCCTGCGCATCAAGCCAGCCGCACTTTCGCCCATAACCGCACTTTCATCGCCAGCCGCATTCGCCGCCTTGCACGCCTGCCCCTCCTTGCACTATTACCTGCCCCTTTCGCTCATGTGCACTTTCTTCCCTCAACCAGACTGCCTGCACCCTGCCACTGCTCTGTTTGCCCTGCAATGCCCCTGCTGCACTACCTCTTCTTACACTGCCTGCCTGCATTGCCCTGCTCTTTACTATCTGCAACGCCCATGTGGCTGGTGCCACACTGCACTGCTCGCCATGCACTGCCCTTAACCACACTACCGCCCGCCACGTAGCCACACTGTTTCCTGCCACACAACCCCGCCACCTGACCCACTGTACACTGCCGCCCCTTACACTACCCCCTGCCACGCTACCCCGCCGCACTGCCCTGCCACGCCCTGTTTTCACTCCGCTCGCCACCTGTTACCACACTTTCACCCCACTGCTGCCACGCACTCTTCTTCACACTGCTCATATGCTGCACTATGCCACTACCACGTTACCCTGCCACCTTTCTTACTCTTACTGGTTTGCACGCCTACCCTAACCACGTTACCCACTAACACACCTTCCTCATTGCTGCCGAAACAACCGCTTTCTTATAACCGCCCTGTTGCCCTCGCTCTGCACACTATCGCTGCCCGTTGTACGCCCTGCTACACTATCGCCACACTGCCCTGCTTGCACGGCCTGCCACATAACCACGCTGCCCCTGCCACACTATCACGCTGCTGCTCTGCCACTACCTCTGCCTTTCATCGCCATGCACTACTTAAAACCAACCTGCTGCCTCTCGCCAGGCAGGCTCTACTACCCTCTTCTTTTGCCCCTGCAGCACCCTGTGGCAGTGCCTCACCGCCGCACTACCCCTGCCACACTACCTGCAACCTCGTTGCCTGTACCCTGCTTACTCACCCCACTTAACACGCCACCCTGTTTACCTTATACACCTACCCCACGCAGTGCCCTCTTCCCACTGCCCTGCCACGCTACCCCATGCGCTACCCATATTTCTTTCACCCAACCATGCACTAACACATAACCACACTAGTACATGTGCGCTTTCTTTGTGCGCCCTGTTTTCATCATGACTATCCTGTACGTTCTGGCCATAACGCGCATCGCTGCACTGTCTGTATCGCCACTGCCCTGCATTGCCCACCTGCACACTACCCCTCTTCCCACTACTTATTTTGCTTACGCTACCCTTCGCCGCATTAACACCTTACGCTACCCCTCGCCGCCTGCCCCACGCTGCGGTGCCCCGCCATGCACTGCCTGCTCACTGCTCTGCCACGCTGGCTAACCACTGCTGCACTTCTCCACTGCCCATTTCACCCACTGCTGCACCACCCCTGCCACACTACTCCTGCCACACTGCCCATATGCACTGCCCCTTTCTTTCTATCGCCTGGCTTGCCCACTGTTTTGATTGCCCCTGTATACCTGTCCGGCCACGCACTGCCCCGCACTAACCACGCAGCATGCCACACTGCCCCCTCTTTCTTTGTTTCTTATAACCGCACAGGCCCACTGCCGCAGTTGCTTGCCCTCGCCACTGCCATCCTTGCACCCTGCCCTGTACCTCTTTCCCACCAGACTACCCTCTTCCCCCACTACCCTGTTTCATGCTCCTGCTTACGCTCCTCGCGGCTTGGCTGCCTCCTTTCTTTTCTGCTTACACTATGTCTTTCTGCTCCTTGCTGCATGCTGCGGCCACATAACCACTACCCGTTGCCGCACCTGCGGCACCTTACCCTGCCACGGTGCCCTCTTGCAATGCCGTTGCCCGGCACTGCGGCTGCACTGCCTGCCGCACCTGTTTTATCTCACCGCACAATACCTCGCCTGCACTACCCTGCTGCCCTCTTCACGCTATCGCCACGCCCTGCCGCACTGCCCATAACCAGACTGCCGTTAACCACCGCTACCCACATATTTTCACGCTATCATGTACCTTCTTATAACCACGCCTATCTTGTGCACTACCCCTCTCCCCTACATACACTACCCTCTGACCTTTCATCCATATTTTGTACCCCTGTTGCCTCTTCATTCATTGCCCTTACACTACCCCGTTAACCCCTTTCTCTTTCACACTACCCTTACAACACCCCTGCCACTACCCACCTTACACTACCCTCTTTCTGCTACCCCATCCATACACTGCCCTTACACTACCCTGCCACTGCCCTCTTATTTTTGCCCTCTTCCTTTCTTAGCCTTTGCTGCCTGTTTTACCCATGCCACTACCTGTTTTTAGTGCTCCTGCCCACATTGCACACTGCCACACTCTGTATGCTCATATGCACTATGCTGCCTTTCTCATATGCACTTATACATATGCATTTATCACGCACTATTCATACACACTTTCTGTTGTACGCTCGCGCCAGCCGCTCGGGTTGCACTGCCCTCTTCTTTTCTTGCCGCCCCCATAGCCACTGTTATAGCCGCAGTTGCCGTATGCACTGCCGGCGCTTACGCCTGAGCCGCCATGCACTCGCGCTTAATTCTTGCCTTTCGCCTGACCGTATCATGCACTGCCGCCAGCCGCGCCGCATCTGCTGCACTGTCATGGCACCCGCCTGCTGCACTATCGCCATGCACTCGTATATGCATATTGCACCATGCACTTCACCCGTTGCCACGCTGCTGACTTTTAACCGCACTGCCCTGCCGTTTATCTGCCGCGCTTCTCGTTGCCTTTTCACGAACAACACACTGCCCGCCGCCGCACTGCCCTGTGCGCACTATCGCCACTGACCCTGTACCCTTTCACCCCTCGCGCTGCCCTGCTGGGCTATCTGCCGCGCTTTCAGCTCCGCCACGCTATCGCCAGCATTACGCCAACACTATCATGTACGCTACCCGGCCAGCCACGCTGCCCCACATATTGACTGCCCGCCTCTTTGCTTTCTCCTTTTTCTTATATTGCACTATCACTGCCCATAACACACTAATCCGCCTTGCACTGCCCTGCTGCACTGCTCCTGCTTACCAACGTCCTGTTTTGATGCCCCTGCCACACTATTAAAGCCTTCACACACTACTGCTGCCACTACCCCACTGCCACTGCCCATTTTACCCCTACTACTACCCTGCCACACTACCCCTCTTACACTACCCTCTTACATTGCCCCTGATACTGCACACACTACCTTCACACACTAGTCCCTGCCATGCTACTCCTGCTTTGTTATCCCTGCCACACCAACACTACTTACACTCCTCTGTACACTACTCATATTACACCTACCGCCCTTAATCTACTTACTTACACTGGCTGCTTACTTTTCTTCTTACACTACATAACACATATGCATGCTGCTGCTTGTGCATTCAGCACCGCCAACAACACACGCTAAATCTAACCATAAGGCTCGCCAACCGCCTGCTCCTTACGCACTGCCCTGCCATCTGCACATAACGCAGTGCCCTGCCGCCAGCCCTGCTCTTTCTCCTGCCACATTAAACCCTGCCACATTAACCTGCAACCACTGCCCTGCTCCACCACGCCACACTACCCACTGCCTGTCCCCATATACATACTACCCCTGTCACACTACCTTGCCAAACTACCGCTGCACTGCCACTGCCACCACCCCTGCCAGGCTCCCCTGCCACACTACCCCTGCCACATTACCTGTCACTGCTCTGCCACTACCTCTGCCACCAGTACTCTGCCACACTGCTCTGCTACACTGCTCCTGCCCAAACTACATGCCAAACTGTCACACTACCCTGCCACGCTACCAACCTGAGCATCGCTGCGCCTGCTATTTTGCACTGTCATCGCTGCTCTGTACACACTGCCGTTAACCGCACTTCAACCATACCCGACCCGTGGCTGCTGCTGCGTGTTCTGCATTTCGTCACGCTGCCGGCTGATCACTGCCCTGCCACTGAGCCCGCCAGTCACGCTGCCCCTGCCGCTTGCCCCTGCTGCCGTTCTGCTCTTACTGCCACACTGCCCGCCGCGCATTGCCCTGCCCAGGCTAATGCCTCCACTATTTCTCCTGCTTACATTGCCCCCTACCCTACCACACTGTCTGCCGTGCCTCGCACATTGCCCCTGCCACGCTGCCCCTTAACTGCACTACCAACACACATTGCTTCACTGTACGCAACCCTGCACTCTCCGCTGCCCTGCCAGGCTTCCCCTGCCGCACCACCCGTTATACGCTGCTCGCCAACCGCACGCACTGCCCCTGCTTTTCACCCCTGCACTATCACGCCACGCTGCCCGCCATACCCATAACTGCTGCTCACTTAACCACCAACGCCCCTGTTCGCCGCTTGCCGCACCAGCTCATATGCGCTCTTCTT